>NW_027176927.1:6662869-6672869 GCF_023349555.1 Cebidichthys violaceus
TTCTCACACCATACTCTCTTCTCTTCACACCCTCAGCTCTGCTGTTTAGGTACTTCTCTATTTGAGGGAAGCTATACAGGACTGTGGAGGAAAGGTTGATATACCTGTGATACCTGAGTACTGATGATTCAAAATAAAATAAAACATCTCACCAAAAGGTCCAGCTGTTTAACAGCTTTCAAAGTGATCAGTACCTTAATAATAGCATGACTCCGTTAGATAAAAGGTAATGGATTTGGTCAACATATCTGACATGACATTTGATTTAAATGCAGTTTAATGTGGATGTAAACTGGGGAAGATTTTAAATTACATTCCTTAAAAAATAAATGCTTGTTAGCTTAGCTTAATCGAATATTTCCCGCTCATTCTAAACTGTATTATACTACCAACTCTGAAACGCATACATTTCAAAATGTAGGCATATATAAATAAAAGAAAGTTTACATTTACTGTGAGTTAAGTTGAATTTAGTGTTTGGCTTTCTAAAACTGTTATGTGGCAGCTTGTGATGCTACCAGGACTTCCTGTCTGCTAGAACTTGACTTACCTTTTACTTAAGTCTTAACTGGCTCAACTGACACTGCTTACGTTTCACAACCCAATTTAATAAATTACTTTTGAAACCAGCTAGTATCTTTAATCTTCCATTTTTTCTAGCATGTTAAGGGCTTCTCATCCATGTTGGGTTTAAACTCATGACTTTTGAAACAGCAGTTGAGAAAACCATCTTACCACAGGGTCAATTCAATAGCTGTTCTGGAGCTTTCAAGCAAATTACAAGATTTTTATCAGTAAATGTTTGTCCAGTTGGGTCATTGAGGATTCTTGTCGTTCTATAATATAATAAAAGAAGCCAATTGTCTCAAACAAACTCAAAGGTTAAAAGTTGTCAAGCAGCTGTAGAGGAACTTGGCGTAATAACGAAGGCTAAAATTGGCAAAATCATTATTCAGAAGCAAAGAGGCGCAAGGATTCAATACCAACTTTTGGTATTTGAAAATGTTCACTACTCTGTGCTACTGACAGTTTTATGAACACCGAAAGCATACAGAAGTACAGGTACACATGAGAACAAGTTAAAATGTGGAAAAAATAAAGTGGGGCAGAGAGATAAAGAAGGAAAGAGACATAGAGAGACTGAAATACACACAAACAGCAGTCTGAATGGACCGCCAGACATGGGTTCACGCTACAGGAGCGAGCTTACACTTCTTCCCATTCACACCGAGCATTGAGTTAGCATTGACTCCCCGCTGAATAGCCTCGTGAAGACACAGGGCGATGCTAACCAGGAGGCGCTATCGCTAGCTGCCCTGCTCCTTGGCAGAGTAGCGAGGAGCGGCATTGATATGCTAATGTCGGGGACGTTTCGGGGCCAAAGCTTGGGACCGTGGGCGCGCTGTGATCCTCCAAGCCCAAAAAGGACAGATCTCCAGGGCATTGTGATTTCCCCAGTCAAGGCCCTGAGTGATCAGGATAAGCCCGTCCACGCTGCTTTAGTGCTGTCACTCAGCCACTATTGTGGTCATGTGAACGGCCATTTTAATCACAATTGACCTCGGTCTTGGCAGCACTGTTCTGCAAGGCCCTCCTTTCTCCATTCTTCGGTGCCCTTCCCTCCTTCCCCTTCGCCCTCCATCAATGATTTTTTTTTCTCTCTGTCTGGTCTTTCTTGTTGTGCTCTCTCTTGTCTTTTTTTTTTTTCTTCTCTCTCTCCAGCAACAACAGAGGCCCACAGATATGGCCGCTGCAGAGTTTTAACTGGCCTCCCTGTCTATCCACTGCCATCTCTGCAGCACCGTCCGCTCTACGAGGAGTCATGGAGCCTTTGATTATCTGAACTGATACTGTAGAAAATTGCAACCCATGGTGCAATACATATGCTGGGATTTACTATTCACCTCGAGGGGGTAAAACACTCAGCGTGTGTGGTATGAGCGACGATTTACAACACACACAGCGAGTGGGCGGATGGGTGTCATCATTCTGTGTTTTATTCAATCACGGTTTAGCAGACATAGGAGTGTACGGTGTGTGCTATTCTATATATGGAGTGTGTGTGTGTGTGTGTGTGTGTGTGTGTGTGTGTGTGTGTGTGTGTGTGTGTGTGTGTTCTCTCTTTGCTTCACTTTATTTGATCAGGGCTGGAAGAAAATAACAATGCATTCCCTTGAGGAAGCTGTGGGAGGTAATGACAGAGATTGTCCCTGTGAAACGAGTTTCCCCTCCACGTGTGTGTGTGTGTGTGTGTGTGTGTGTGTGTGTGTGTGTGTGTGTGTGTGTGTGTGTGTGTGTGTGTGTGTGTGTGTGAGTGTGTGTGTGCATGTATGGACTGTGAAAAACAGATGGAAAAATGGAAAGAGAGGTAGAGGAGGTGGAGATTGAAGAGTATGCATATGTATGGGACTAATACATGTGGGTAATGTGTGTGGGTGGTATGCTTGTAGGCTGTGGGGCATTCACATGCCTTTTTTTCTCGCTTTCTTTCTGCAACACCCCCCCACACACACACACACACACACACACACACACACACACACACACACACACACACATATATCTGCATATCTGCATGTACTGGGATGGGAGGAGAGTTTGCCTGGCTGCAAAGAACTCTGCTCCATCAACACAACACATCCTATTTCTCAACATCTCCTCCCACATCTCCCTCTCCCCCCTCCACCACCTTTATTTCTCTCTCTCCCGGGAAGTGACACAGAATTCTTTTTTAACTGCAGTACATTCATTACAACAACCCTGCAACTCCCACATCCTCCATACACCCCCCCCCCCCCCCCCCCCCGGTCTCTCCTCCACCATGTTCTATCTCACCTTCCCTAAAACACAAATGAAATAGAGACAGTGTGTACGTATCCACCTCCAGCAGCCGCCCTGGACTTTACGCTTTTCATTAAAAACACGATAGTCCAGCCGGAGAGAGAGAAACACTCATTCATATGCGGCCTTTACTACAGCAGCGCTGGCACATTCCCGCGCCTCAAAGCGTAGGAAGGGAAAGCGGAGCCTACAGACAGCGTGGGTGTGAAGCACTGAGGCCAGCCAGAATCTCTAGTACTCAGCCATTCCTCTTTCTATCTCCACTCCATTGACAACCATGCACTCTGTTCAGTGTACACACATGTACATGTACACACACACACAAAGACACAGCTGTGTAAATGCATGTGCGCATGAAAAAATTGGACACCAAAAGGTTAAAAACACAAGGGTATGAAATCATGCATGCACAACACACAGACGCATAAACAGAGGAGCTCACTTACACAGTGCACTTCAGAGAAGGTTGGATGAATGGACAATATGTGCCGCGAGTCAATAGGAATGTGTCAATTGCCATTGCAGGCAACGCTGCAAATCAATGACTAGAGCTGCTTTATGGAAGTATTGGATTTCTGCAGAGCAGTAATGAAGTATCTGGATTTGTCAGGTATTTAATTCAGCGCAGAAGACAAAAACAGACTTCTCCATTCGGTTAATTTGTCTACAAGTGATTTCTCAATAGAATTTCCAGCAGGTAGCAATTACTATTTACTATTAACAATTATAAAGTTCTTGCGCGGTAGAAAGTTGTATCAATGTCGTAACAAAAACACCTGCACAGTGCAGATCCCTTGAACTCACTTCTTCTATGATGTTTTGACTTGTACCTGATGAGGGTCTGATGACTGCAGCGTGAGTGCACGTGATCCAGAATGTGCAGATTGATATTGCAATTTTAAATACATTTTTAGGGCTGCAAAAATTATTTTCATTCTCAATAATCCATCAATAATTCATGTGTGCCCATCTTAACTTGCCAGAGCCCAGGGTGATGGTTTAAAATATATATTTGTCAAAAGCCGTCGCAAAATCCAAGGATATTCCATTTTCTATTATATAAAACTCACATTTCAACAGATTGTCACATCTGAGTAGCCTCTGTTTGGCATTTGAGCTTGATAAATGACTTTTCAAAATTTGTGTTATTGCATGTTGTCAGATAAATCAACTTGTTTCAACTACATACAATATACCATGAAATAATATTTAATTCTTATCAACCACTTCCACAATGTTGATGTCTTAAAAAAAGCTTGTTTTGTCCGAATCTCAATTTGTTCGACAAACAGCAACATAACACTGAGAGAATCAGCAAGTCGTCACATAAGAGAAGCTTCAACCAATCATTTTTGCTTCAAATGATTAATTGATTATTGATTAAAAATCTTTAAAAATCAATTCTCTGTACACTGACTTATATGTGTATTCAGATGCTGCTCACACATACAAACTCCTTAAAAAAACATAGAAAAGCACACACCAACACAAACTGGCCAAGATGTGAAGCCAAGAACAGGAATCCCATAGCAGCAAGAATTTCTCAGAAAACACACACACACACACACACACACACAATGAGAGTTCATTGTCTGATCTGAAGTGAGGCTCGAGTGTAGTACGGTGATACAGAGGAGGACAATGAGGAGGAGAGGAAGAAGTGATGTCGAGAAGTCGAGCCAACGGGAGAGAACATGGCAAGATAGAGAGAGAGAGAGAGAGAGAGAGAGAGAGAGAGAGAGAAAGAAGAGGATCAGGCTGAAACATCCAGGAGAGGAGTGCGGTGTCTGTAGGACACCATCGATCCAACACTGACAGAATTAGACAGCCAGACCAGAACTAACAGAGACTAACATGCAGTTGCTGCTGACCGTACACATATCTGTACAGCAGGAGCTATTCACACAAGAACTATTGAGCACGCTCGCCGTCCACACATTCGTGCACAAACACATCGACATTGAAGACGGAACAGTGCTACAACGTAATTAAAAAGAGCATGTTTTCACCAGCAAACACAGCCCGTTTGAAATCAAAATGACAAGTGTGTTTTGCCAAACCATTCTAAATTCTCCCTGTACCGCCCGCAATCATTCAACAAACATCACACGATAAGCTGTATTCTTTGTTTTTTACTTTTGTTTACACCTCATTGCATTCATGTCTCCTCTTTACTTTTCTCATTCTGAGATGAATCAGTTTAGCTTAAAGCTAGACGTACGTGTGTGTACTTGTGTAAATGCATAAAACCCCCCATAAACGACAAAAAGTAACTTCTCCTATCTTATACCGAACCCAATGATTTGCGAGCCCTCTCCTCATCAGGCATGATGCCCTATCAGCAAACAGACCTCACATGAGTGATCGTGCATTGGTCCGCAGGGCTGCTGAGTTTTGAATTTTTGCTGAAGTTTTATCTCTTTTCCACTGTGCTGGAAGGTGCACCCGAGGAACGGGACGAGATCTGTGGACAGCAGAATCACACACACTGAGTAACTCATGCACATGCATACACAGCGGGACGAAATCTAAATCATGGAATTTAACCAAATCTAACTTATGTTCTGTGGACAAATTGTTGATTTGCGACATGGGCCAAGCAAACATTATCGATTCCAGCTTCTCAAATTAAAAAATGTACCGCCTTTCTCTTTTTTAGATCATTGTGAACTAAATATTTGGGGGTTTGAGAATGTCACCTTGGGCTCTGGTGGATTAATTAACCATGTAAATAAACGCAGCCCGAATCATATTTTGTTACAATACGATTACACTAAAAGTCAATATACTGCATGATGATTTTGAGGTATTGCTCAGACCCACACACACAACCCTGGAATGCAGCTACAAGTCCAAAACGATAACAATAGACTTTGAGGCCATTTCAAATGCTATTTCGTGATCATACATGAATTTTCTGCCCATGGTTTCTGAATATGCCTGTTGCTATTTGAGTAACTGGTTGACTGGCTGGTTTCCACTGGTTGACAGTTTTACTGACTGCTTGCTGTTGCCATCAGGAGCAGAGTGCTCGTGCAGTGAACATTTCTGCCTCCCTCCCTGGCCTGGCTGGGACTGATTAAAGCCTTCTGCTGAAACAAGGTCATAATTCACTTAGCCAATGCCCAATTTCCGCATAATTACCCTCCTGCTTCACGAACGCTGACGTGCATGCAGACACACGCGCACGCACACCGCACACACACTCGTGTCGACGCTCAGACACAAACGCATTTCCTCTCTGATTTGTGTCATTACTGAGAGGAGAGTGGTTAAAAGGTTTCAGAGTTGGCCTCTTAGTGACAGCTTAAATGGATAAAACCTCAATTAAAGAGTCTCTCCCTCTCTGCCGCGCTCTCTCTGTGGATGGAATAAGCATAATTCTGTGTCCTCTGCAGTTTGTTGAAGTGAGGACCGTGCCTGGCCTTTTTTTTTTCTTTCTCCCTTGGCTGCTAAATCAAACCTTCTCAAAAGGGGACTTTCTCATATCTCGCAATAATTGTTCCCCGTGGAAACCCGTTAAAAACAAGCTAGATTCAGACAAAAGTTTTTTTTACGGCTTCATGAACCGATCACAAAATTCGTAATCAAAAGCTCAACAGTAAGCGTCCTTTCTGCCCAGCGAGCAGGGACAATAGACGCAGTAGCTCCCCTTCCTGCTGCTTCGTCCTGTCCTGTCCTGTCCTGGCCTGCAACAGTTCATTTCCTGGTGCGTTTAATGAAAACAGCTGCATTTCCACTATGCGATGGCATTGTCTTTATGTGGAAGGATTCCTAATTGTCATGTCGCTAGAGTTTATTAACGCTAGACCAATCTGCTCTGTTGTGATCAGGCTCAGCATATGGCCTCAGACTGCCACTACGCTGCTACCATTAGCCACATCACAAACCCACCATATGAGCATCTGGTGTGTGCGTGTGTGTGTGTGTGTGTGTGTGTGTGTGTGTGTGTGTGTGTGTGTGTGTGTGTGCTGACAGTCTACATTATTAGTACCCCCCTCCCTCCCCAAAGCCCCAAGAGCGCTGGCAAGGAATAGAGTAGACATCACATAGAGTACACTCTCACACACACACACACACACACACACACAGATACATGAAGTGCTTTGAAACAGCTTGTAAACATCACAGCCTTGTTATTAGCACCTGATTACACTGCTGGAGCTTAGGCGTCGGCTCAGAGAATAATGCTAATATCAACAACAACATCGAGTGTGTGCGCCTGAGCGTGTGTGTGTACACAAGTGTTTGGCATGTATTGCCTCAAGCCCATCGCTGTGGGATTTGTTCTCTGTGGACAATTTGTTCAAATTTAACACATGGATGGGAAAGATAAATTCTTGCTTTGCCGAGAATCTACAGATAACGAGAGAAGACCGTCATTCAATAACTGGCCTGTCGAGGAAAAAGCAGCAACGCATCCGCCTCAAACGACAGCGTTTTACCGTAAATCAAGTGACTGACGCAGTTGTTATTGCGATGGGATTTTTGAGAATTCGCCGTTAAGTTAACTGTCCTGAAAAGATCTGTTGAGTCACTTTACTGTCATGATATTCATATTTTCCTTTCTATGCCTTTATTACACTAGACACTGTCCCAGGTCATGCAGAACAGTGAACACAGACCATCAAACATCTCGAAATCACAGATGGAGAAGCCAATATTTTGTGCGAAATGGATCCCTGTTCTTTAGCCACGGATAAAACCAACAGTGTGGTCCCACAAAGCTATAGGATGCACATCTGGTAGTGTACAGTGCAGGCGAGAGGAGAGTCTGTCTTATCGACTCATTTCTGTGCCAGTTGTGGTTCCGATGTTAATCCCAATTTCGGTTGCAATCCTCTTTTTCAGCCTCTCTGCTGTTGCCAACATGGAAGCGAGTAAGCCACACCGGTGCAGAATTTGGACCACAATGAAGCTCGCTCCATTTTCACACCTGTGCACACCTGGCCAGGTGTAGCAGTCAGCCTGACAACACCTGAAAGGAGCTTTTCCATCATTTTTAGACTGGCCAAACAGCACTTCTGACAGAGTATACAGCGACCTGAACACAAAGAACAGCAAGAAGAGCAATCCCTCACAGTCTCAGATGCAACTTTGGGTAATTTCGTTCCAATCTAACTGATGGCGTGTTGTTGAAAGCAGGTGAACACTGAAACTGCGATAAGGAAACCAACACACAAAGGGAACTCCACACAAGAACCAAACCTGAAGGCATATTCATCAACCGTTTCTGATTAGGACACCGGTCCTAACTGGCAGAAAACGTTTCAGAGTGACGCATATTTGGCCGTGGTTTTAGGCAAAGTGAGAAAGCCGTTTTATCAGCCGATTTAAACTGAGAGAAGTCCTCCTGTCTGCTCCAGGATTTAGTTGAGCTGCAGGGCTGCTTTTAGCTGTTAGGGTTTCCCAGCAGGTGGCAAATGATACAATAAACATGTCCGTTTCTGCAAATGTGGGAATATAAAATACAGAAAATTAGATTTTAAGCAACAAGCATCATCCTCAAATATATTCAAAGATACTGGCTCTATTAAATCATTTTGATTTTATCCGTAAAAGTAACGCTCCATCCAAACACGCCATTCAGGCTTAATGGGAAACAAAGAAATACTGCAATTAGATGGGACATTACAACTTTGAATGCACCGTTTGAACCTCAAAGCTCCAATACCGCACATTCTCCTCACAAATACGTCAATTTGTGGCTTTCTGTGATTTGTCAGTGTCATGATGAATCACATAAATCTCTGGTCCAAGCATTGATAAGGACACATCCCAAAAAAATCCATATCACATTATCAACAGATATTGGTTCTGCATGTATTATCCTTGATGTTTTAGCCCTAATAACACACAGACGTGCTCGGACCATAAAAACGGGGCAGCAGCAGTGTCGGACATCAGATTATTTAAACCAATTTAACCAATTCACATTTAAAAATGAGTTCTGGCAAAAAGGAGGAAAAAAAGTCATGCTTCGGTAAATTGTGTATTATAATTTGTGAGTCCAAGAGAAACCGATTGAGCAGTGACTGAGACTCCAGAACACAGCATTCATGTGTGGTTCTTCCACCACACTACACCTACACCTCCCTCGAGGTCGACTACCAAAAATAAATTCTCAACTCATGGGAAACACACGCAGTCCTGCTATTTTCTGTATTATATTGTATTTCCCTGCATCAACTTACTTCACCTACATCACACCTGGCTATTGCTGGGAATGTGTTACATCCACATTGAAACTCCTCAGATTACAATCCCCATTACTTCACCTTTATGGTTGTGATCCTGGTGTAATTGGTGACATCTTTTCCTCGTGTTTGTGTTGGAAATCACATTCACAAAACACCTTAACCGTACACTGAGGTAGAAGAGTTTTAGTTCAGTGTTAAGAAATGCAGCCTGCAAAGCATCTGTGCAAACCACTGGGCCAGCATCCAATCAGCAGTCACTTAAATCAATACCAACCCTGGGCCACACATTTACACCTACAACACCCTTGCTTTGTGCCAGACTGGATCAAAATCGCTCAACTCTCATATAAAGGTTGGTCTTAGCAGAATTACATCCCTAAAATCCCGAAGAACCATCTTCTTTTGAATCCAAACCATTACGGTGACCAGTTTGTGTTTGATCCAAGCGCCAACGCCGGACATCAATACTCAATTTTCACAGCAATGCTTCCGATTAGTCAATCGTGTACGCGGGACAGCGTTTGAGGAAATGAAAGAGCCTATCAAGAGATGTGGGGGAAAAAACGGGCCGGGCTTGATATTTCAGGCTTGTCTTTTTCTCAAGATCAATGTGAGTGTTTTATGTGTGTGGAAATTTAAAGGATCTGCAAGGAGGCGCGTTTGAAGTGGCTTTGGTCAAAAATCTCAAAGTGTGTAAGAGGAGAGGAGAAGGAAGTAAAATGTGGGTGAGGTGAGGCGAAGGGAAAACCAGACAACAAAGAAAGGCATCATATTTTCTAGCACTAGAAAGATTTAGTCCAAGTTAATTTGACAGAGAAAGAGTCTCATAACATTCACATTAAAGCCACACGGCTCCCAAAATACCACCACCCCGAGAGTGCTTTCCCATCAGGCATTTGGGGGATGACAGAGGAACAGAGAGGTGGGGGCACATTCCTGAAATCTAGCTCATCCCTAAA
>NW_027176927.1:6675369-6750369 GCF_023349555.1 Cebidichthys violaceus
TGCAGGGGCTGAGAATATTCTGCCGCTGGGATGAAAAGCGTACTGGCAGTGAACGTGTGGAGAGACTGTGGGGCTCTGCAGTACTCAGGTCCTGGACAGTCAGGTTAAAGGTTAGGATTCTCCAGACTGCTTCAGTTCTCCCACTGCTGAAAAAATCAGCTGCAACCTTTTTTTCTTCCTTTAAAAACAGTCTGAGTGTACAGCAGAAAGCAGCTGACAAATTACTTAATTAGTGTACATTCTACCAAGGTTAGTGCTGCTCATGTTACGTCGAGCTGATTGTACCGAGGTCCCGGGTTCATCTCTTCCCTTTATGCCTTTGAGCGTTTTCTTTTCCACGTTTTTATCTAAATCAACTTGTCTCCGATATGGAAACCGAAGGTGGAATTTCATTAGCATTTATTATAGAATTGTTACAGAGAGAAAAAAAAAGAGTATAGAAATTGAAAATGAGCACTCTCCACATTGAGAAAGAAATATCAGCTAGAATGCATTAGCAGCAACTGTGCGCGCAATATTAGTTCATCTAAAATGTACAAGAAAATAATTTTCTCACATTCAGGAAAACTAATATTGTTAACAGTATTGTACCACAACCAATAACCTTATGTTTTCCGCTCCTATCGCGTTACGCAGTACTTCATGTGTAGTAATTCTGCTGTGATGCATAAATTCACTTGCCTCTCTTAGTTTTATTTCACGCTGTAAACTAAAATCATTTGGCCTGGAGTTATTATCAGCGGACAGAATCATTGAAAAACGACAGTGCGTTTTCTGAGTTTTAATTTTGTTTACTGCTTTAATAAGTGCAGTCATAAAATGTGAATCAGTATATATGTGTGACTGCTCATCTTTGGGGCCTAGTAAATTGTGCTGAAGAGGTAAATACCACAAACTGAGATGTTTTAAGGGCCGCCTGGTAGCCAAAACATATCCTACACATAGACAGGAGTCACTGCAAGATGGAGAGCGAAGAGGAAGGTGTGCGTTAGTTTGTGACATGCGCTCTTACGCACCTAAAATCTAGGTTGATTGTTGCATTATTTTGTTGTATTATTTAAAAATCATAATACATAAGATCACACAGCTTGCTGAATTACTAATTATAAGGATATTTTAAAAATCGACTGATATATCATGTCAAATCCGGCATTTAATTGCAAATTAACATTTTATCTGCAGATTTTGGTCAGAAGAGGTGGATGTACAGAGTGGGACATGTGGAAACGCAGCTAATACAACATAAACATACACAGGACTTGACTGTGAATTGTGGGAAGAGAGATAAGTCTACAGTGTGTTGCAGCAGACTGACGCTACATTCTTAAAGGATCCAGCAGCAGAGCCATGGACTCACGAGGACAGTATTAAAAAGGCAGCTTTCTTTTTAAAAAAAAGAAAAAGGAGGGGAGAAAAAAAAGCATTTTCACTTGAATCAAGATCGGGGTGAGGAGCGAGGGATTAGGAGGATAACAAAAAGGCCAGCGGACTGAGTGTAAACAAGAAAAGGGGGTTAGAGAGGGATAGAAGGAGAGAGCAAGTCGGAGAGTGAGCGAGAAGGAGAGATTGAATAGTGACACTGCTACAACACAATGGGGTCAGGATGAAGAAGTGCTCCTAATTGAACCAGATAGAGGAGAAGACAGAGACAGAGCCCTGAAAGACTGAGAGAGGAAGGACAGAGGATGACTCTCTGTCCTTTTCTTTCTATACTCCCCAGCCATGCATGGATGAAGGTAGAGGAGAGGGGAGGAAAAAAGGAGGGGAGTAATTGAAGAAATAAGAACGTGCACAGATTGATGCTGGACTGAGGAACAGAGACTAAAATATGTCCGACTAGTTGTGCAAGTGAGGGTGTTGAAAAGATGGTTTGGAGCCACCTTGACTTCACAGTAGGGGTCTGATGGAGCAGTTTTGAGGTACAGAAATAGCTTCACATTACAGAGAAATGTGAGAGGCCTGTTTAAATAGCTTTTTGTGGACCTATATCATTTCTTCCACTTTAAAAAGAAAGAAAGATAAGATAGAGACGAGGAAGTTAGGAGTGAACATCCTTGATAAAAGCGTTAGAGGCATTCAGCAACCCACTGATGACTGAAAGTGTGATGTCGTGAACCTGCCAGCCCAGAGAGAGCAAATCAGGACATTTTCCTTCCTTTTAACAGGTGTAGAACAGAGAGATCAGAAGCAATGGCTTATTACCACAACCACACACACGCACACGCACACACACACACACACACACACACACACACACACACATCAGCAAAGAGGAATGAGGGGTCTTACTGTATGTTGGAGCTGTTCCAGTAAACGGAATGCCTGTTGGCTGACACCTGGACCACGTCCGCCCAGGTGAGACTCGTTAGCACCCAGAGAGACAGCACTACCAGAGCCATGCTCTCGGCTCCTCTCTCGGCCTCCGTCCCTTCGGTCTCTCCGGCCACTCTCTCGGTCCCTTCACCCCACCAAACAACGCGACTCAAACATCCCAGCAAATGCCTAACAGACGGGAGAAGGGAGGGGGGGAACAAAAGCTTCATGCATACATAGAGATACGTTCAAAGACTATAAGACTTGCTCTGGTTAATAAGTGTTGTAAAAGTCTATTGTGGTGAGAAGTGACTATAAAGTCCCCACCCCCCCTCCCGCATAAAGCAGACTGCGAAATCCCCCCTCCCACCCCACCACCCTCTCCAACAAATCCTGGGGCTTCCAACAAGAGGGGTTTGTGGAAGTCCTTCTGAGCGAGTCCCCGTAATGACCGACTTGCGCCTTGGTCCTCTCTGCTCACCGGGAACTGCTACTTCTGAGCCCGCCAGAGAAGTGTGGGGGGCCGGCACCGGGTCCAAGCGGGAGGTCGGTCTTCCTCCGGGCATGAAACGGTCCTGTCTGCAGGGAAAGAGTTTCTGCTGACGCGTGAGAAGGCTGACTGGAGGAAAACTACAGAATGGAAGAAAAACGGTGGTAAAATAATAGATATTAAGCAAGTCCTCTTCTTTGAAAATAGAAAAGCGGTTCTTTATCTGCGTGCTGCTGCAGTTTTTTTCTTCCAAGTATCCGAGAGATGCAAAGCACGCCGGGCAACTGAGCTCTATAATCGCTGCAAACAATTCAAGCAGTCAGTTTCATTAGCTCTTCAAGACTCTATCCGACAACCATCGTTTACGGTGAGCTGCCTGCCCACCCGTCTCTCTCTCTCTCTCTCTCTCTCTCTCTCTCTCTCTCTCTCTCTCTCTCTCTCTCTCTCTCTCTCTCTCTCTCTCTTCTGTTTGGTAGGCAGCTCTCGTTCACTTTCTAACTCCACCCCCTGCGAGCGACAAAAGCGCATTCCTTCAATATTGTGGCCGAGTCACAGCACATCAGACATCACTGCGACTTGGAAGTTTTTTTTGTCAACTATTCGACCTCCACCACATAAGTAGTACGCATTGAATCCCCCCCATCTGCCAGATACGTCTGCAGTCACCATCTGCAGCCTATTTTTCAATGTAACACCCCCTCCTTATGACAAAGGCTAAAAAACATAAACTCTCGCACGCACATATATTCTCCACTATGGATCCACCAGACACTGTAAGTCAGTCTAATACAGCGCTATCATCATGTCCACTCCTCTTACAGCTGCAGCACATTAACACGTGTGGTCACGCGCGCGCACAAACACGCGCATGTCCTCTCACGCAATACGCCATAAAGAAAATACACAAGCTGTATATCACACTTTAGGTTCACAGCGGTGCTATGGTGACTTTGCCTAAGTTTCAATGGAACAGAAGTGACTTGCTGTTTTATTTGGCAAATTATCCTATACATTAAATTTCACACATAACATTTATTGAAGCAATTAAGTTGTAATATTGTGGAGAGTTATTTTCGTGCAAGCGTGATGTGGCTCGTGTTATATCTTCCTGTAGCTCTGTCATGCAGAGACATGGTAAAATGTTTAGTAATTTGCCCCCCTCTGTGTGTGTGTGTGTGTGTGTGTGTGTGTGTGTGTGTGTGTGTGTGTGTGTGTGTGTGTGTGTGTGAGTGAGTGAGTGAGTGAGTGAGAGAGAGAGAGAGAGAGAGAGAGATAGAGAGAGAGAGAGAGAGAGAAACAGGCCAGACAGGGACAGGAGGGAGGAAAAGAGAGAGGTTTGCAGATAGGAGAAAGATTGTTACAGTTTTCTTGCCGCCTGCTGGGAATGAGTTGGTTAAGGGGGAAGTCAGGATGATTTATTGGAAGAAAAAAGGAGGGAAATAGGGAGAAGGAGAGCAAGAAAGAGAGTGAGATGAGATGTCATCGGGGAATCCCTCTGTCTTCTCCAGTCCGTCCACCTCTCTCATGAGCTGTCCATTTAATCCCCCCTCTGTCTGTCTCTCTCTTTTTCCTCTTCTTCTCACTTTATTCCCCCATTTCCACTGTAAACTTTCTCCACTCTGTGATCTTTGCTACCTGGCGCTTCTTTTTTTTGCCTCTGTCTTTTGTTAGCTCTGTCTCTAGTGGTTGACCCGTCTCCTCTGGCTCTCTCTCCATCTCTCTCCGTTACAGCAGGCATGCAACTTTTTTAATGAGCACTCCTCCTTTGCCTCCTCACCTCGCTCCTCTGTCCATCATTTCTTCTTAGTCTCTCTGTGTTGTTGTTTATCGCTACCCTGCATTGTGTAGTACAAGAGCAGCACAGTTAAACACTTGGTACAATTAAATATACATGCCCAGAAACATATGCACATATAAACATCGATACCTACATATTTTATGGTTAGGCCAGTGGTATACACACATATAGTTTTGAGTCATTAAAAGAGGAATTACAATTTTTGGTGACTATTCTTATTTGCTTTCTTGCTGAGAGTTATCTAGAACGACTGATACCACTCTCCTGTCTGTCCATTACGTAAGAAGCTACAGCCAGCATGTTAGTAGCTTAGCATAAAGAATGGAAACAGGGGGAAACAGCTAGCTTGGCTCTCTGCAGTCAAATTATTCCTTTAAGAGAAACATCGCTTTCCAGAATCAGAGTCTTTATGAGCTTTCCTGACCTTTGATAAAATGTTCTAAACTCAAGGTACACTTACTAGCTTTTACTAAGGCTTTTGATCAAATCCCACTGTCTTCTTTGGCGAATGGATCTTCATTTGACCTTCTGTGATGTGAAAACTAGACCACTACCTGTAGACCATTTGTTATCATGCAACCAATGTCCTGTACTTAGATCACATAAATCCAAGTTCCATCAACTGAAGAAAGCCCTAGAATATGGTCAAAAGCTCCAGAATAAGTTGGAAAGTGCTACTATTTAATCACGAAAAACATTGGTAGGGGGTTGTCCACGGATCATCCAGAACAACAGGTACTGTTTCTTGAAAAATGTTGCTTTTGATATATAAAAATGTCTTTTAATTAATTGATAAATATTCTCATTATTCCTTTGAGCATTACAGACAAAATCACATTCACTTCCACATATTTACCTCTATTGCATTGGGAAGGCAGCAGAAATCTCAGAGACAGAATAAAACCCAAGCTATCTGCATGACTATATGACCTTATAATAAGTAAGGAAATGTGTTTTTGCCATTTAGGTGAAGTGACCCTTCAAATGCCAGCCTATAGAGCATGGATGATTGACTGTATGGTGCCTACAGGGGGCTGGTTGTAAATATAGCATATACATTTGAAAGGAAACTGTAAATCAGGTGCAAGAAGACAAAGTTGGAAATCGAACGCCAATGGGAGCAGCGATTTGATGCTTTTTTTTTTAATAACAACAATTCCACGTGTCGCTTCTCCGTTGGGTTTCTTTGAAACAGACGTTTGCATGTTCTGTTTCAGCAAACGCCCCTGTCAATTCTAATCATCCACGTTGGATTTTCCAGGCGTGGGTTGCAGTGCTATTGGATTACTTTTGTATTGGGGTTATTATGAGAAACGACCTCGGGGATGACTGCATGCTGTGACACCGAAGCTCTTATGACATTTCCAACCCAGAGCCGGCCAACAACACATCTGTCAAGTGATCCTTTCTGCAACCTCGAAATCTAATCGGAGCTTTCTCATAGCTCTGATAATTGGATATTAGGCCCCTATAGGACTCACTTCCCTCTCTGGGGCCCCAGCGAGTCAACAATGCTCATATTTGAGCAGGACCCTTGCATGTATACGAACATCATGTAAATATACAGTAAAGAATTTATATTTCTTTGTACACTTGTATGTGTGCTGCATTTCAATGGCATTCTTGAACTGTGAGTCTCTTTCTCACTCCTCCTCCCGCTCGCTCTGTGTCTTGGCCTGCTTCGCTGTTCACTGTTGTGTTAGTAAATTGTACTGACACTCCCCCCGCCTCCTCTCGCTCCCTCACCACCTCTGCTGCTCTCCTTCCCTCCCTGTCCCTCTCTCACCCGACTGACTGACACGAATTTTCAATCTCTCTGTTTACCTTTCACTGCTGTGCCTAAAACAACACTGGTACAGGCTAAGAGCAGGGAGGAGACTGTGGGGGGGGGGGGGTTGAGATGGAGAGCTGAGTAGAGCGTTGGATGAGGAAAAAGAGGGAGGAGGATGAGGAGCAGAGGTGCCACTAAGATTGGATGGGAGAAGGAGAACAGCGAGGGGGGGAGGGAGGCGGGGATGCAAGAAACGAAAGAGGTGCAAAAAGAGAGAACAGGGCTTTCTCTGTGTTTTGGTTGGAGAGGAATCCAAGGGGGAAAGAGACTAGAGGAGTGAGGGGTTAAGGGAAGGAGAAGAGGAGCCGATACTTTTGAACAGTCACGCAAGCTGAGCCAGCAGAGGGAGGGAGGAGAGGAGAGAGGGGAGGGGGGAGGAAAAGGAAATGAAAGGGTGGAAGAGAGAATGTAAGTCAGAGTTGGGAGAAAGAGTTAGACGGGGCACAGAACATTAGGAGTGCAATGAGATATAGAGAGTGAGGGGGAGAGAGAGATTTATAGAGGTGCAGAAGGAGACAGAGGACAGCAAGAGTGATGCGTAGAGAGAGGGGTTTTTTTTTTAAGAGGACGGGAGGGATGGCGGCAGAGAGGGAAGAGAGGGCATGTATAGAGAGAGACAGAGAGAGAGAGACAGAGAGAGAGAGAGAGCTCAGAATAGATACGCTCTCAACAGCATGAAATATTGAACGAAGGAGGCCGAACACAAGGAGGGGCGAGGAAAATGGAGGGACTGATAAAGACAAATACAATCGTTTTGTGTGTGTATGTGTGTGTGTTGTTTAGGAGACAGATGAAGATGAGAGAGAAGAAGAGTAGGTGACAGGAATATGAAGAATTGTTGCTCCTGGCTGGAGTCCAACAGACACACACATACACACACACACTCACGTTGCTTTGAGTTTAGATTACTCCCATGTGTGGAGGAGATGGAGCGGAATTTGGTGGTGTCGAAAATATCACACTGCAGAGTATGTTTCATCACCACTTGCACCATCCCAACACACACTCGCACGCACACACACCCTCCCCCCTCCTTTGATCTCACTTCTCACTGATCTTCTCTCCTTCCATGTCAAATATTTAGGCTGCATTTGGCAGGTTTGACAAAAATTACCATGGAGAAATGATTTTATTTATTTAACTTCCACATCAGAAGTCAGTTTCAGTAGCTGCGAGTGGATGATCCCAAATTTCAACAAGAGGAGAGCGATACTGATCCCCAAAAAAGTGAATCTGCTGACTTTCCCATTTCAGACATTATTTTGAATGCAGGAAAACCACCATTGAATGATTTCTGAGGAAAGCACATCAGCGATTTGTTTGAAAATGAAATGAAAAAATATGAAAAGTTTAGATGGTTTAAGAAGACACTTCACACACACACACACACACACACACACACACACACACACACACACATTTATGGTGATGAGTCAACACTCTCGCTGCCTCCATCATTTGCTATTAAAGCGTCGAGATGATGTTTTATGGCTCTTTTTGGATAAATAAATGTATTTTTTAATTAATTTTGGCTGTGCAGCCCAACAGGGAATCGTATCTCCTGCTAAGCCTGAGGGGTGTATCATTTTAACATGGCATTGATAGAAATATCTGACTATCATCGCACACAGAGAATGACGCACAATTGCAAATCTCTCCTTTTACCCCCCTCTCTGTCACTATCACACTCACACACAAAGACCTGCATTCACTTACTCTGCATTTTTTAACCAAAGATCATGACATAAATCAGATGGAGTGCATCAGTGAAGGGAGAGATGAGTGTGCAGTGGCTGAAGAGGAAATAAAATGAGGAAGGAGGACCACAGTACAAACAGGAGATGTACTGTGCTATAAAGTTTCTAAACACACTTGACTTACATTCTGAATGGTAAATATGAGATTACAACATAGATCTATATAGATCTATTTTTAGCGCATCAATAAGAAATATTGGACAGATGAGACAACATTGTCTAAAAAAATGTATGACTGAAGTATTTAATTTGTTTTCTTAGGTGATTACTCCCAAACTAAAAGTGACTTACATCATTTCATAGTTCATAGTTCATACTTTTAATTTACCACTACAACACCAGTATTAACATTTCTCCCAGAATGAAACAGGCTTCTCCATCATGGATTTATACTCTTGCAAAGATAAGCTATGATAGATCCCACCATAAGCAACATGCATACATGGGTGACCAGTTAAAGGAATACAAACAACCTACAGTGTTAGTTAAGTAACCATGATTCACCAAACTGCAAAAATGCTCATTGGCATAGAAAAAAGGATAACTGACTTAATGACCTAACTCAATGAGACACAGGGAAGACTGTAACTAAAATATGTACAAATAACCAATTACACCGACAATTTGCTAACAATATCATAGAAAACAAAAACTTTACACCTGCAAAATAAAAATTTGAATTCAAAATTTAATAAAAATGTCCATTTAAATAACTGAAATAAATCAAATCAATCCATGTCAATCCGTAGTATTTTACAGCATGATACGACGTTAATTGGTTAATTATATTATGCAGTACACCTGTAAGAATGTTTCTATTCTCATGTTTTTAATTTGTACAAATTACAGACCTGGCAAGAACGTAAGCGGTTTCGGCCACTTAAGAAGATAGTTAGTGTGTGTATGTGTGTGTGTGTGTCGTACAAGCAAGTGTGTGCAATGTGCACTGCTGCAAGCTTGTGTATGAGAGTGGTTGGGCTTTGGGGCTATTTAGACAAATGTTCCTGACGCCTCATATATCACAAGTCTCAGTACTGTATTAGTCCCCACGAGTGTACTTCTGCAGACAACACAGAAACACTGAAGACAGCAGATACGTACACACGGAGAGACAAACACATACACAAGAACACACCCTCCCCTACGTGTACAGACACACACACACACACACACACACACACACATGTGCACACATGGAAAAGGAACAGGTGCAGGTTGAAAAAAAACAGCTGCCACCCGTTCTTTGTAACATCTACATTTCATCAGCCACAGCAGCAGAGGCCCAGGTGACGGTGAGCCCAGTGGGCACCGAGATTAGGAGAGTGGGAAAAGATTTAACTTACACTGTCATCTAAGGTCAGATTTGCATTTTCCTTTTATTGTTAAAGGTTAGGTATTCCAGTGGCTAAGCTGATCTGAGATCAATGTCTAAAAAGGCACCCTTCCACCCTCGAGGACGGCTCCTTGGAGCTCCTCATGGTGACATCATATCTTGGAAAGAAGCCAAAGGAATTATGAGGAGATTTTTAGATGGTCGTTGTCTTCTTCGCCTGTATCTATGTTGCTCTCTCTTCTTTCTTTCTTTCCCTCTCCCCATATCTTTCTATCTTGCCTGTAGCTTCCTCTTCGTCATTCTGTCTCAATCCCTTTATTTCTGTCTCCAATGCTATCTCTGTCGCCCTATTGCCCCTGCTTCCTCCTTGCTCTATCTCTTTTTGCCCGTTGCTCTCGGCCTCCCTCTCTTCCTTCTGCCTGGCCGCTGCGAGGAAGCGCTGTCAGGTGAAACCCAGGTAGATTAACCTCTGACTCTCAGCAGGAGGTGGGACCGATTGGCTTGTAATTGCTATCAATGTGGCATGTGTGTGGGTGTTTCTTTTCTCTATTTGGGCTGCATGATGGCTATCTGGACCAGCACAGGCAGCCAGCACGTTTACAGGGTGAAATGCATTCTGGGTTGTGATGGTGCGTTATGGGTGTAAGTGGGTCTTTGGTGTCCATACCAAAGAGGATGAAAAAACATGTCTTTGCTGCTCTCAGCAAACTGGAGCTTACTGCTGTGTCCAGAGAATCAGCACATATACACAAACATGTTAGCACACACACACACACACACACACACACACACACGTAGAAAACATAATAATAACATAGATACAAATGTTTTGCTCTTGTACTGACTTTGAACGACACCTGATTTGTGCCACAGTGAGTGCTTAGGGCCCTCCTCTGCAGCTTGTCTGATTGGCTTTGTGTGCATGGGTACCCATGTGTGCAGAATATTTACGACTGTGTATGCGTGTGTGCGAGCGCATGTGTGTGTGTCTGTGCAGAGATGGGGTGCTGTGAAAAAAGAGGCTCTGACTCCCAGCAGTCCTTTGTCACACTGACTGACTGCTGAAAGCCATTTCAGACTGTGGGGCTAAATGATGGCAGGTACTCAGATCCATCCGCAGCTCGCTACAATAACACAATACAGACCAGTCATCAACAGCCCTGTCATCTCCATCTGCAAATGCACTTCACACAGCCCACTCCATCTCTCCACCTCCTCTGACTGCCATTCACACACTTGTGTAACTGTCCCCTAAACCCAATTGGTCCTTATATAGCTGAAGTAGAGCTAGATTTAGTGAAATCATTTGTGTGGCTCCTTTTCCCCTGCTTCCTTGTTTTGTTCGCCTCGTGTCGTCCTCAATTTGTTTTAGAGTTACTGCTGAGTTTATCGGCTCGCTGTTTTGGTAGGGAGGGGAATGTCACTTGGCTTTAATGTATGACTAACATAGAGTAGCCAAGCATTTCTGTTGGTGGCGTCGCTGCTACTTCTTGAGCCTATTGATGAAATTAATGAACAGAATGACTAAATGGGCCGTCACAATACACGACTCTGGAGACTCACAGGAGCGGGCGGGCTTTTACGCCAGCCAAGCACTAACATAGTCAGCTGCAAAGGGAGACAGAGCAGAGAGTTTTTTCAAGGTGAGGCGAGGAGAAAACAGAGGGAGAAAGACATCCGATGGTAAAATGGTAAAGGAATGCATACAGTGAAAGGATGGAGAGAAGGGGGGGGGGGGGAGTAACAACGAGTGACAGGGAGGAAGGGAGGAGAGATAGTGAGTAAGTAAAAGCAGGTCTGGTCCAGGTGGGGTTCAGACAGTCAGTGTGTTATTTTAGGAGGGCAGAGGGAGGGAGGGCGAGGAAAGGGATGGATGGAGGGAGGGGAAGATGAATGTAGTTAATTAAGATGAGCAGGCGGAGGAGACAGTGTGGAATTACACAAACACTAATTAGAGTCTTCGTTAGGGGGCACAAAATGAGAGCAGCACATCCATCATCGCAACCCTCCATCCCTCTTTTCTCCCTCCTTCCTTACCTCTGTTCTCCACTGCTCTCGCTTTTGCATGGCAACCATATTTCCTCTCACGATACTCCCCACATGTCCCCCCTTCCACTGTCTCCAGTCCTCCTTTGCCACTTTTTTCCCCACTCTGTCTTTTCCCTTTCCCTCCTCAATTTTCCCCATCGACCCCATCAGCAGTTAACTAAATAGGTGCAATTTAACATCTGGAATGGTAATCGAAGCAACCTGTGCTCTCCCTGTCCTTCACTTTGAATACGATTCTTCATTATCGTATCACTCCTTCTGTTTTTATCACTGCTCCGGGAAGGATTTCATCCCCACTCTCCCTTCCTTGTATACTTGCTAATAACACACACACACACACACACACACACACACACACACACACACACACACACACACACACACACACATTAACTGTGCCATGTCAGCACTATTTTTATTGTTTCGCCAAGCCAGTCAATGCCTCCTGTTGTCTTGCTGCTCCTGCTCCACTCTTCCATACAGTACAGTATACACAGCACTGTAAACCACTTACCTCTTCTTATCTTGCTTTCTTTCACCTTTTTTTTTCCCACAAACAGGCTCTGAGTATTTCTCTTGCCCTCTTTATCGTTTCACGGTCCTCCTCTGGCTCATCCCTCATTGCCTGATCTTACCGAGGAGCAGATCAGCCTGTCAATGTTGTCGTCCGCATCCCTTTCCCCTCATGAGACCACAGGGATGGACGGAATAATGAGGGATACGTTTGGATGGAGCTGAGGGCCAGTTCTTGTTTCTGGTATTAGTATGCATAAAGTACACACACAGCATGAAGCACAATAATAATACCATATGCACTGTGTGGTCAACATACAAGTGACTGCAATGAAAAGGAGTCAAGTGTTTACAGATTCTATGTTAAACCCATTATCTACGCATTTACTCACATCATGTTCACATTGATTTGCTGCAGCTGTGGCTTTCAATATTTACTTAATTATTTCAATGATTAAACTGGCCTGACAAAAGTAATCTCACAGCAAGCATTTATTTACCTTACTTTCTTATAAAAAGCATGGAAGCAAGAGGATACTGTTGGATGCAGGATGCAAAAGGACAGAGGGAAAGTTAAGCTTCTGTTATCGCAATTTTTCTTTTTAATTTTGGACGATATTTCTCTGTTGGGGAGTTGACAATGGAGAGATGACAGAAATTGAAGGGGGAAGAGAGAGATGAGATTGGGAACAAAATGCGAAGGTCCCTGGGCGAACTCAAACTGAAGACGTTGCAGTTCATGGTCAACGCTCCAACCAGGGCACACCAGTACAATGCATTGCTTTAAAGGAAGTTTCCAAATGTTGGGGCAGAAATGATAGGTATTTTGTATTGTTAGGAGCACAAATAAAGATCATCTCCAGATATATTGTGCTTTGAATGTTATTTTGTGTTTTATTTGTTTTTTACACAAAAATAGTTCAATTACTTTATCTAAAGATTCTTAAAAGTACATTTCATTCCTTCTCCCTTATTGAAAAAATCAAAGTCTATCAAAGTGCAAGTATTTTTCATTTCAAAAAAATTGAAAAGAAGTCTCCTACTTTCCTGAAAAGTTAATACAAAGTGTACTTAATGCTTCACGTTTCCACATCACAAAAGCCTGCTCATACATACACACGTTAAACTGAGATTCAAGGTGAGCATAGAGATACTTTCAGATGAATGTTAATCAACCATCTAGTGTCAAACTCAGCACATACATCATTCTGCACAGTGAAGGTCTAACATCCAAGTGAAGAAACAATTATTGTTTAAGATCTGCAAAGTTTATTTCTATGTAAAAACAATAAATAGAGAACCTATTATTTTTCTCATATTGCTCAGGAGAGCAAAGTGAGTGCCTTCGGCTCTGTTGTCCCTGAAAGCAAAGACAACAGTAACAAGCTGAGCGTGTTTAATTGAAGTAGATGTATGCATCTCGCTAAATACTCGAGTCACTCATACACCTTGTTCAGTGCCTTAGACCTGATAACAGCTGCAAGATGTCATGACCATGACTCAACAAGCAGTCTGTAGTTTAAAGCTACATTATAGAGGTAGAATTACAGCACAAGATACAGATTGTTTTAAGTGAGTTAGGTGCTATCTATATCTGTTTAACCAATAGCAGTGGTGGGCTAAAAGCAGTCAACATATCATGACCAAATATAAATGTTGTCAAATGTAATCTCATTTACATTTATTTCTTGCTCCCTGATCTTTGACCCAGGCTGAACATTGTGTGAGCTTCTTGCTGCAGGGCCACAGACAGACTCAGGTCAAAGGCCACAGTGTGCTGGCTGTTGGAGCCGAATAACAAGTTACTGTCTACCTGTCCATCATGTCTAGGTGACTCCAGTACACCTACTGTATAGCATGGATATGCACCAATTACACTTTCGTTCATAGCATAAACAGAACCGCTGGTGCCATCAGCGAAATATCTCAACATCTACTAGATGGTTTGGCACAAGAGTTTGTAAGGACAGTTTCAGTTCACAATCAATGTATCTTCCTCTAGCATTACTATTGGGTTAACACATTTTTTTTATGAACTATTGGATGGATTGCCAACATTTGGTACAGATATTCATGGTCCTCAGAGGAGGATTTTGTTTTATCTAGTGCCATTATCAGTTCAATTTCCTTTTTCTTTCTTTTGGTTTATGATTAAATACCTGCAAGGACATTCCCATCAGCCTCGGCTGTACATTATCAGTGCTAATTAGCTCATGTTAGCATGCTAACACTCAAAACTAAGATGGTGAACATATTAATACCTGGTAAACATCAACATGTTAGCATTGTCATTGTGAATACTGTTGAGAGCATTTAGCTCAGAGCAGAACTGTGCTTAAGTACAGCCTTACAGAGCTTAGGGATGGCTTATAACATATATGGATCAGTGTAAAGTAAATGTGTTTGAGTCACACTTGCATGAGGATTTTTCCTCTGCAGGCCCCACTCAGCAAGATCCTGTTGTAAAACCAAGACCACAATTTTGATTCTAAATCTTTATGTTTCATCAGCTAACAAAGCTTGCATTCCTCTGCAGTTTGTAATGCCCTTCACTGGTTAGTTTTGTATTATTTATGCGCCCCCTCCATAGGTCGTGAAGGTTGAAATTCCTTCAGTTATACACAGTCAGCTGGGATGCTATTGCAACAGCAGATCACCCAGTAAAACCAGTACCATGAGCGTCTCCTGCCTTCCATCAGTAGCCATTGTGGCACATACCTCCTGGCCAGCACAACAGCAGCATGTTAATTCACTGTGAAACCAGCGTAGTGTGTCCCATCACTGCACCTCCTGTAATTCCTGCAGGTGAGAAAGAGGGAAAGATGGATTCCTGAGTATCTGATTGAGCAGCAAACAAGATGAATAATTGATATGTAGGTTCTCCATCCCAATGAGTACACAGTACACACACAGATGCACAAACACCAACTGTCTTACAGCCCATGCAGTCACCAGTTTCTCAGGCTAAACTAATCCTCCAGGAAATGTAATACGTGATTCAATTAGTAGCAGTGCCAGATACCTCCTGTGTATGACATGGTAGTAGTGTCAGTGTGTGTGTGTGTGTGTGTGTGTGTGTGTGTGTGTGTGTGTGTGTGTGTGTGTGTGTGTGTGTGTGTGTGTGTGTGTGTGTGTGTGTGTGTGGGCGTGCGCGCTTGAAGGCACTCTAAGTACAGAGCTGAACTAAGTCCAAAACCACTTATTAATACACGGTCCTCTCCCACATCATCCTCGGGCATGAAGAGGCAAAAAAAATGTGCATTCTGAAGAGAAAAGCCCAGAGATATACACAGTCAAATGTCAAATAAAAGGCTACCTGTAGTAAATTAATATTCTGATGGCAAAAATATTGAATCAAAATAAGGGAGTTTTGGTTTTTAAAACACAACCTCAAACAATGATGCAAAAGCAAACAATAGCCTAACCGTAGTTTCTGGCTAATGCTCTCTCTGTTTGCTTTTCCATTATTCATCATCTTGTTTTCATGCTCACAGCAGTAGGATGATGCCATCGTCTTTTAAGGGTCAACTCTCGCCTCAGACCCTTAAAGTCTAAAAATACAAAGAGGACGAAAAAAGTGCCCTCATAATCCAACCGAAGGGTAAGCGGTTACTGTTTTTCCTGATTTTAATTGCTTAAGGATGTCAATTAGGCATTCAATAAAAGATGAGCATTAATAATATTTAATGAAGTCAGCTTTTTAGAGTAAGTGCTAATAGTCACTTAATAGATTGTGTTCTTTGTGACTGAAGTCTTTTAAGACTATTTCAGAGAATTAAATAATCATAATAATCATACACCAGCCACACATTGTAGACAAGAAAACGTTTTGTAAGTTCTTGAAGGAGACAAACTGTCACATGACTTCTGAGTCTTCAGACAAGTTTTATCTTGATCATTTGGTTTCTTTTTTTGTATAACAGAACCTTGAATTACCTCTCAGCGGGGACATTCCTAAATTCTATTTTCATACATTATGAAGTCAAACACTTTCAAAATACAAACCACATGTCCTGAGAGGAAGCTTGTTAAAAATGACATAATTACTCTCAGACTTGGCAAATAATAATTGCTTTCTTTTTAAAATGCATGTAGTGAAATACAGCCCATCTCATGGTCCAGTGGGGAAGAGATGAAGGAGAGAGAACAAGAGTGTTAGTCTTTATTGCTCCATCTCTCTTTCACGCTCCCTGAATCTCTCTATTACCCTGAAAGTCTCCTGAATCTAAAAAAAACACACTCACATCCATGAACACGACGAAATATACAGCATGTGGATAGGAATAAAGTGTGTGTGTGTGTGTGTGTGTGTGTGTGTGTGTGTGTGTGTGTGTGTGTGTGTGTGTGTGTGTGTGTGTGTGTGTGTGTGTGTGTGTGTGCTTCTCACTGTGTCCGAGTTATGATTGATGTCTCTCTTCTCAAATTAGGCATTTAAAGATGAATGGGGTAAAGAGAGGGAGCACGGGATGAAGGGGGAAAAATAAAACGGCCACTTAAGAGGGCCTAAACCATTTAACCATTTAACCCTGTTGCCCTCTCAATGTCACGCTCAAACTGTCTCCTCTATAATGCCTTGTCTCTAATTCAAAGCTACTCTATTGCCATGATCATGTTGCACAAGGTTTACAATGTACAGTTAGTATAATGATTATTGCCTCTGAAATTTGTGAAAAATGCCTATCAAAACGTCCCATTTGTATTCAATTTACAGTGATATGAAACACAGGAGAGCAAAAAATGCTCACATTGCACAAGAACAACTAATCCTTTATTAAAAATTGTTGCCAGTTTATTTTCTGCAGATAGACTAATTGATTAATCTTTCTGTAGCATAAACCATCTTTCAATATCAATTGAAAACAATTTAAGTTTAAAATGGAGAACATCTACAATCCATTTAAAGTGCAACAGCTAAATGTACCTTGTGTCTAATGATCTATTTAATCTATGACTCGTTTCAACTCTACTACACACTGTATGCAACTAGATTAATATACTACACAGTATACTGAAACATAAGAACAATCATTTTGAGCAGACAATACAAAAATAATATAAGAACATATGTGATAGGATGAGATATAACATAACTGTTCTTTAACTGAATGTAATGGTAGTTAGAAAGACAGGCAGATTTTTTTTCTGCTGGTTGTCCTTCAGGATGTGAAGTGTCCTGACATATTTCACTTATTATTTGACAAATTCAGTTCTTTCCCAACTGAATGTTGAATTTAGATTTAGATTTGCGATTGGGATAAACTCTTGGCTTTAGTGTTTTATTTTAGTAAAGAAATGATCTCTCTTGTCTTTATGCATCCACCTCTACCTTTTGTTGTTGGCAAAACAGAAACAATAAAGTTCCAAGTCCATAATATGTACTAATTCTAAGCAGGTATTGAAGTGAAGTGACAAAATGACATACCAATTATTCTGCATTATATCAATAATATACCAATTATATCAATTAAGCTGAAAAATTACAGATTTTTTAATGTGCTCTTGATGCGCAAAGGAAGAAGAGCTGGTCACAGCTGCAAAACTTTAAAACAAATTACAGTTAGTGGTGAGACAGCAGAATGATCTAATAAAACAAAACAAAAAAGTAATAAATCTTTGTAAAAACACTTTGGTTTCCTTTGAGAAGTTAAACTTGTTGTTTTTGGGACATAGCGTCTGTTTTTTCTCTGAGTTGCCAGGCCTGTCAATGTCCACCGTCCAGGATTGCCTTCCAGGGGTTAATGTAGCAGCTTTTAGTTTTCTTTGGCTATAATTTTCCTGCTCCAGATGGTGAGTGTGCTACGCTGAGCCTTCATATCCAGCTCCCCACTGATCATCTGTTCATTATCACGCTGCAAGACCTGACATCCATCCATCCACCAACTCTTTTGTCTTCATTACTCCATTTTTCTTTAGTTGAAGTCATATTTGCCACAAACTGTGGAAAACATTTATAGTTGCCTTGAAAATCAGTTGCTCACTAACTGACTGATTTTCAGTGATGGTGAATTAACCCTGATTGGCCGGCCTGTCTGTCTGTAATCAAAGTGGATGAGGCGAGGGCAACGGACCGGCCGGAAGAGACTCTCATTATTTTCCTCGCTTCTTCTCTTCTCATCCCCTACATCAATTTATAATACGGCTCTCTCATTGCGTCTCCTCTCCCTCTTTCCCAAGCCTTCTGCTCAAATCCCCCTTCTAGACTTATCCATTCCCTATTTTTCATTTCCATGTTCTCTCTCTTTCCTTTTCTGTCTCTCTCTCCTCTCTCTCTCTCACTCTCTCTCCCCTGGATATTTAGTTTGATTTATTGCCTCTTGTTGGAAAGGTTGGCGTTTTAATAACTCAGCTCCTCCTCACCCGAATGAAGGGAGAGAGAATGTGCGAGGAGAAGAACTTTAGTAAGCACAAAATAAACGTGCGGACAGACAGTGAGGTTTTTCTAGTGCTTTTCTTTTATCTCCCCAGCACTCTCCTACTCTTTCATGTCTTCCGGTTCCTCTCACCGTTCACTCCGGCTGAGGATATAAAAGCTAAACGTGCAGGCGAAATGGATGTCAATTTGAGCTCCTCTCTGATCTGTGGAGAAAAAAATACACATACACGCACACACCAAACAGCTGTAATGGACTGGGGATGTGAAAACTGACAAGCACATAAAAGATGGACTATCTGGTTTGAGGTATAGAGCATGGGACCAAAAAAAAAAAACTTCAACCAGAAGATCAATGATGAAAGAAGGACAGCACTCTGGCCATAAGATACACAGTGATAATAAGAAAAAGTAGAGCGTGAAATCAACAGAATGAGACAAAGCTGGAGAAGTATGTTCATCTGCTAATGGGTCAGAGAGGATGAGAAAGGATGGTGAAAGACAAACTGGGAGATTTCAAGCACCAAACAGAGCCTTTATTTGGATGGCAATTATTCACACCGGTCATTAGAGAAACCATATCACTTTCCCTCATTTACTGAAAGACAGCGAGGGAGAGTGGGCGAGGGGAGAATGAGAGGGCAATCATTAGAAGATATCACTTTCACCCATCTTCTGAGGAGGGGAGGAACGCTGCAGCAGACAGATACAGTCTGAGAGTCCACCTCCTCCAGCAATAAGACAATAACTAGCAATTAATAATTCAAATCACAAACCAGCAGCCACTGTATCGACACGTGGGAGTTTCAAACCTGTTTACAGAAACTTAACACTCTTGTTCATTTTGTTTTCCATTTCTGCATTGGAGGTAAATATCAAGGTAATTAAGAAGTCTTAGCATATTGTTTGTTCTTTTATCGCATGTCTCCTCCTAGAGCAATTAAGGTAAAGTGAATGCAGAGTTAATTACAAAGCATGAAGTGGAATTATTGGAAAACATGTTCCCATTTAATTAAATGTTTGCAGGTATTTGTTGCAAACCTGTCAAACGTTGTGACGTAGAAACAGCAGAAGAGGGGCGTCTTCATGACACACAGAGAAGTCTCTCTCTCTCTCTCTCTCTCTCTCTCTCTCTCTCTCGCAAGCGCAAGCACACACACACACACACACACACACACACACACACACACACACACACACACACACACACCTAGTGTCTGATTCCGCAGTAATAACTCACAGCAAAAATCGTTGATGGGGAAAAAAGTCATTGACAGGGAAAAAGAAAAAAAGAAAAATCTGCATTTTTATCTTCAGCCCATAATTCTAAGTGGTCCGGCCTGTTTGAATGTTTCCCCAGGGAACAATTAACTTGCTTTTAGTTCCTACCACATAAGCATGTCTGCCAAATCCCCATCAGATCGCTGCCCACAAAAACACACACCGACTAGAGATTACAGACACAAAGACACAAACTAGAAAGCATTCGTATGTGTGCACATAATGAAGAAAGCTGCGAGCACTGCGAGAGCAAGACATGAATGAATACACTGTACAGAGGTTATAAAAAGACAAAAAGTAAGTGGAGTTTTGTTTGTACGACACTTGTATCTGCCAACTCTCTGCTACAAGAGTGGATCCACTTAAATGTAGATGTGTACTATTATGACTTTATATCAAAAGGTGTCGCTGTCCCCATTTTGGCTTTTCTATATTGGTATCTAAAGCAAACATTTATAAAAACACACAGAGTGACAATTGAGGGCTTGTAGGTGTTGGCCTCTCTTGTCAAAGCACAGCTGCTAAAAAAAGATGGATATTAATGTATTCTCTTATCTCATTCAGAGCAATATGACTGAGCAGGCACTTTGATGGGGTTCAAACCTCGATGTGCTGTAATGGGACAGTCATTTTAACCACTAGACTGCCCTGCTGACTCCTTAAAATCTGTTTTTTGGCGCCGAAAAGAATGGTTCATTTTTAGACACCGGAGCATACTGGGGGAAAGTTGCAAGTCACATATAAGTGGAGTGTCTTGGCAGTAAATAGATCAAGACATAACCTTCACTGAATTTTTGGCAGAATATCAAACTGCATGCGCAAACAGCCACAGCCTCGTTCATCTCAAAGTTAATTTTACTACAGAGGGTTCACTCATGTGCATGTGGGATGGAGAGGAGGAGCAAAGGGAGATGCTGTGCAGTAGGGGACAGGAAGGCAGAGGAGAGGATAAATTGTGGAGGTGTTCGGGGGTGTGTGGGGGGGGATGTCTGCTGGCATGCAGAGAGGATGGAGAGAAAGTGGACAGAGAGCAGAGAGAGACCGCAGCGAGGGGCTGAGTGAATAAAAGGAACAGAAGGACAGATGAATATGGAGAGCGGGCCGCGTGTTCTCCTCTTGCTTCCATCTGACTCTACTAATCATCCACAAATTCTGTGAGAGGGGAGGGGGGGAGGACAGGAGAGACTGGGGAATTCTTTGATACTAGTGCTGAGATGATACTTTTTTTTGATAAATCATATTGAGGAATATAAAAATGTTCTACCACAAAGTCCCAAAAGCCCAAGTTAAAAAATCGTAAATGTCTAAACACATACACTGTATATATACATATCATATAAATATTATATGATATGATATTAGCATAAAAGAGTCACTGTGCAAAAACATGTACATGTAGACACTTTGATGTGCACAAGAGGATAATCACAGGTTGATGGCTGAACTGCATTCGACACTGAAGCAGATCTGAGCCATCGTTAACGTTACTGGCAACACCTGTTCTTTTCCTACTATGTGACCCTGCACACTGTCCATCAGTAGAAATAGATAAACCACCTCTGTATATCAAGTATAAGGAACTTATTACATCCAACAATCTTTGCATTTTCTAACTTTGCAACAATGCATTTTCCCAACATAATCCAATGTATATTAAATAACTTTTCAGTTGAAATGTAACCTGTATTTGGGTGCTCTACGTTGAACAATGACGTTAGTTTTAGAAAATGAAAATAGTAGTTTAACATGCATGCCGGGACGCAATAGCCACACAAGTTTATAGTTTTATGTCTTTGACTAGTTGTACATCTATTTGTATTTTACTATTGTATGTACTCTGTATAGACTCAAATTATGTTTATGTCTGACATTCTTGAGCAATAAAGTTGATTCTGAATGATCAAAATTGGCAAAGATTTAGATTCAAAGTGAGAGTGTATGTAGCTTTTTGATGGAAGAAATAACACATTATCTCTCTTACAAATTAAAAGTTGAGTTCATAACAACTCAAAGGCACCTTTGCTTGGTTCAATACAGTACCAGGTTTTTCACTTGGTCTGGCATATGGTGGCCAATTCTAGCTAATATTAGCACACTGACATAACTTAGTCATTTCATCAACTTGTCACCACTTCTCTACTAGCGCTACTGTTGCACTACTTTTCAGCTTTGACCATTATCTTGTAATTGTCATCTGTTGCCACGATGGCCCCTCTCCAGCAAAAGTTGCATAAGCCGTGTTTCTAGAAATATATTTTTGTGTGTATTTTGAAGTATCACATTGGAAACTTCTTTTTTTGCGACATTTCAAAAGTTTGCTTAATTCGCTTGACGGTTGAATGGAAACACAATTGTCTCACATTAAGTAGGTAACTGTCTGATTGAAGAAGAAGCTGAAGAGAGAAATTGTGCAAGCATGTGTAGCTAGCTTTGCGTATGTGCCAGTCTCTGTCTGTACCAAAATAGTATTGAAGTTTGATTCCCACCTTCATCAAAGACAGAGAGGGGGGGAGCGAGAGGGAACATAAGGAGAACAGACTCAGCAGCTTTGAAAGACGGATGAACAAACAGAAAAGGAGAAAAGCCAATAGAGTAAGACAGAAAAGCAGATTGGACATTGTACCTGTGATGATAAGGAGAAAGAAGAGACTCAATCAGATTGCTCACATCTCGGAGTGCTCTATTCAGTGAGGGGCCACTTACAGAGTCAATAGTAATGGATAGCACATGCCGTAGAAGAGACATGGCCTTCTTTATCTGCTTACAAGTAGCACATGTCAACCACAAAAGCCCCGACTATTGCATTGAAAATCCAACACTCAATTCTCATCTTTTCTTTACAAATGGCAACTATTAGTCACCAACGAAGTTGAAGCGGCTCCACAGACAAGAAAAGAGGGAGACGAAAGGAGGGAAAAGACACAGATGTTCATCAATACACCGGAGTGTGAGAAAGATAGTAAACACAGAGAAAGATAGGTGGAGCTGCAGAGAGAAGAGAGGAGGAGAGGCTAAGGGGAAGTAAGAAAGAGTGGCGAAAAGCATTCAATAAACACGTCTCTATAGTAACCAAGATGTAATTTGCTTGGTGAGAAAAAGAGAAAGATGGAGATTGAGGGGGAGTGATGGGGAGAGGGGAATAGAAAAGCATTTACCATCACCGCTTGAGTCCAGAGCTGTAATTACGGAACTGAGACGCAGCGAGAGAAGGGGAGGAAAAGAGCGAAGGTACACACAAGAAAAGAACCGCACAATGTACTTTCACAAAAAGGTGAGAATATAAAATACACACAACTAAAGTGATGACCCCATAAAATTGGCACTGTTGCAAATAAGTGAAGTAGGCGTACAGAGGGAAAAAAACAGCTTCAGAAAGTACAAAATGATAAAGATAAAAGGAAAAGAGAAAGTAGTGAAAAGGCTTCTTTTGTAAGTCATTGTGTCGGGGGAGTGAGTTCAAAAGATTGAATAATCCTTGGTGATTATGAAGCCAAATAAAAGAAATGAACAACTCTCTGATTAACTTGAGTATTAATGCTGCAGGGCCCACAGACAGAAATGCAGGGATGTAAAGAGAAGAAGAAGAGGATGTGGAGTAGAGTAAAAGTGAGGAAGGGAAAGAGTGACAGACGAAGACAAGATATCTTATGGGAAGCATAGTTCTCGTATGATGAGTGATAGACAGGCCAAGATGTGCATAAAACATGCAGGCATATGGCCGATCAAAATAGTAAGGGACCAAAAATAGCGGGATTACAGAGGAGACGAAGAATGGGGCCAGTACCGCGCTCTCTCTCTCTCTCTCTCTCTCTCTCTCTCTCTCTCTCTCTCTCTCTCTCTCTCTCTCTCTCTCTCTCTCTCTCTCTCTCTCTCTCTCTCTCTCTCTCTCTCTCTCTCTCTCTCTCTCTCTCTCTCTCTCTCTCTCTCTGTGTGTGTGTGTGTGTGTGTGTGTGTGTGTGTGTGTGTGTGTGTGTGTGTGTGTGTGTGTGTGTGTGTGTGTGTGTGTGTTAGTTGATTACAGCTCCAGCGAGTGGCCTGGTGTCAGCCTGTATATGTGGAGATAACAGGATTAAGAGGCTACTGACACTACTGTACAAAAGAGAGAGAGAGAGAAGAGGCAGTGATGGTGAGGAGAGCAACAGAGGAGGAACAGCTGGAGATGGAAAAAGGAAAAGGGACTTAAAGGAATATTCCCCTTGAATTCTGAAAATGGTATGTCATATGACATAAAACAATAAGTAATTATATTGTGCAAAAACAGTTATACAAATGGGTGACAAACCTTGCTAAATGAGCCACCCAATGCACATGCTTCCAGACAGGGTACTTATTAAAGAGAAATTATATTAATCATATACTACGGCCTTTGCAGTCACCAGATCTCAACCCATTTGAAAACGTACATGTTGGACTGTGCTCTCTATCAAGCAAACACTGCTTGACGAAATATCTTTTGGAAGAATATTGTTCATTCCTCAAATCATTGAGGTTTGGGAGCCCAACACCTTACTAATACACTTTTTGTTTTTGGTCTTTTCTTTAGTTTGTCGCCTTTTGAATCTGTGCATGCACATGGGGGAAAAAAAACGCCAGCTGAACATTTCTCAGATTCCATAACACAAACATCCCCAAAAATATGCAGAAACTATAACAAGTTGACATATTCATGAATCACCTTTAGCTTGATCCGAGTGGGTTTTAAAGGCCCTTAAAACATATTTTCTTAATCAGAGTCTCGAGGTATGTGGTCTTACATAAACACACAAAGAACGGTTGTGGTTATTTCACAAGAAACAATGTTCTGTATTCGTGTTTTTTGTCTGTGTGTTTCTCACAGGTCAGAAGTGGAAAGAGTTCAGATGGAAAAATGTGATGTCACATACTTGTTGACACTTGTGGGACTGTTTTCTTATGTTGATAAGCAACTGTTAATCAAATCTGATCAAACACGCACACAGTTCTAATTAAACGTGTTAGAACTTCAACTTTAACTGTTGCATCATTGATAACCAATGCAATAGAGAAATAGTTATTATGTTCATGGGAATATTTTATGAACAAGTGATATTAGGGGTTGAGGACAGAAAATGGTTGCTGAGATAAACTGTGCCAGGAGATGTGTGGGAAAACATATTTGACCAGTAATGAGAAGATCAATGAGAGGAGAGATTAGGATGATGGATAGAGATTGAAGAAAAAAGATTTTGGAAAGAGTGCTGATAATGATGAATAGCAGACACACAGGAGTTGAAACAAATATTAAAGAGGAGGGAGGGAGGGAGGGAGGGGGAGAGGGGGAAAGAGAGGGAGAGAGAGAGAGATGTAAAGTTGGTTCTAAGATTTCTTTTTCTGCTTGTTTAGTTAAAACGGCCATTAGCACGTGTAAAATCCATCAGCTTTGCAATCAACTTAATTTAGTGCATCATAACTGTAGATTTCAATTGGTGCTCAAATGAGACCACTTTTCTCTCCAAATCCAATCCAAGTAAAGGGGGGAAACTGGTCAATTTATAGACGGCGACAGAAGAATTAGCTGCAGGGCCACTGAATACTTAAACTGTTATGTTCTGAAGACAATTCCAAATTGAAAGTTAGAAAGTTTTTCAGTGAGAAAGAATGAAATGAATTTTCACAAAGTAATATTAACCTCTGGCAAAATTATAGGGTCTGTCTGGTCCTGTAGATCAATCAAAACGAGAGAGAGAGAGAGAGAGAGAGAGAGAGAGAGAGAGAGAGAGAGAGAGAGAGAGAGAGAGAGAGAGAGAGAGAGACCCCTGCAGAGTAAGTTACTCCTCTGTGGTCCGCTCCACGTTTGCTGAGGGAGCGCTTGCTCACTAGGGACAAATTAGCCACACAGGAGCACTGAGGCATCATGGGAAATTAATGATCAGGACCTCCAGGAAGTGAGCTAATGAGTCCTAGTGCCACACGTACATGTACACTATGAACCACACACACACACACACACACACAAACACACACACACACACACACACACACACACACACACACACACACACACACACACACACGATAAAAGACAGAGAAAGCACAAGAAGGAGGGGGCGTCCTGCAGAAGGGAAATAGCCAAACGTGCAGTTGCAGCAGCTATTAACACAAAGCTACAAATGTAACATTGTCCGGATGAGTGATAGTGCTGGAACAATAGTAATCTCGCACACACACACACACACACACACACACACACACACACACACACACACACACACACACACACACACACTTAAGAGAATCAGATAATTAGAGAGGACCACCAGTGGCTTTCGCCCATGGAGGCGTAGTGATTACTGTCACTACAACCTCCCCTGGGCCGTCTGACAACAACCAGTGAATTAATACCTATCAACACACACACACACACACACACACACACACACACACACACACACACACACACACACACACACACACACACACACCAAGTGCAGTGGACCTAAATGTGGATCTTGCAGAAGACAGTTACAGGGGCAATGTGGCTCCCCACTGTTTGATTATCTTGTGTGTTGGGTCCCTGAATGCACCATTTCACCATGTAACGTTGTCCTACTTGGAGATATAAAGTAGCCCAACCAGCCTATAAGCTAAATAAATGAAGAGAATAAAGAAGGAAGTGCGCTTGTTGAAATCTGTGAACCAGCTGCTCAAAGGCACCTCACTGCTGGAGTACCTATGAGCAAACACCTTGCAGAGGAGCTGCTCAAGGAATCTAAATTGTGTGTTGGAGCTTCTTGCATGACATAAGTTTAAATACGTTTTAGGAATTCGGCTCCAGGTGAGTCATGTCAAGGGGGAGCGGAGAGGACAGAGGGTCCCAGGCTTCCCTGAAAAACTGGAACAGTGACAGACTGTCTCCTCACACCAGTCGGCGCACCTCTCAAGGATTTAACCACTGCCCTGCACACAGTATCACCACACCCTTGTCCACTGATTGGTCCGAAGTTTCCCCGGCACCGCCCTCAGCTCAGCGGATCCGCCCTTTCGACGCTGCTCAGCCTGTTGCTGCCAAACCAGCTGGCATTGCCAATTGATATTCTGACTCATGACTATGTACTCGAAACTCTGACCTTTACACTCAAGTTAGGTATATTTTATTACTTTTTAGAAAGAGATCAAGAGTTCATAACCACCATGCGGATCAACTCGGAGAAACTCTCAAGGAGAACTTTTCCCTGTGGAAGTTCACACCTCCCACTCTGCAGCCTGTGATTCAACCTGTTTTTTTGAGTGACTTTAATCAGTTTACCTTAATGCATCATGCGAAACTGCAGCAGCGCATGACTTAGACGTTTGTTGATGAGTTGGTGAAGCTGCTGGGGAAAGTTTTTTTCTCCACCGAGCTCCTTCTGTCGGGGGTCTCCTCACCTGATTTACACGCCACTCCCAGCCGGTGCAGAGCCTCTCCGCGGCCCCCGCGCGGCGCTCAGGATGGGGACACCGGGAGCGCTGCCTGCGTGGAAAACCACGATTTTCTTCTTTAACTTAATCTCCGCTGCTGTGGGCAAACGGCACGTCGTGTACTGGAATTCTACAAACGCAAGGTGAGGAAAACTGTGCGCTAAACGACGCTCACCTGCGGGACTTAAATGAGAAAAGTCTTGTTTTTAGCGGCTCTAATTAAGGTTTAATGTGGAGAGAAAGAATGTGGTTCCTTTTGGAGAGCAAGCGTAGCTGGTTTGAACCTGCGCTGCCATGCTATTGCACAATAATAATAATTCCTACTAAATGAGTCAGACGTGTGTTGGTTTTAAGAACCTCTGCTATGCGACTTCACGTCCTCTGACTTGATGAGTGCAGAGCAGGTATGATTACCTGAAGTCTGCCCTCGCCCAAAAGCTAGGCCTTGTCAGGTATTTTACTGAGTGGCCTGATCTCACCTTTTCCCCGCAGCTATCTTTATCATAATGACTACGCTCCAACACTGGCTTTCACCTGTCCACTGGCTTTCGGAGTTGGTTATTATTCCACTTAAAGCAAGCCAGAAGTAAGGGTATCTCATAAGTGTTTGTTCTAAATAGTGTCCTAGATAGCATTCTGAGGACACAAGTGTATATTAAAGTCTAAAGTGCTGCTGTGCATAAGCGAATATGTAGTTGGATAATGGGAGTGTGTGTGTGTGTGTGTGTGTGTGTGTGTGTGTGTGTGTGTCAGTAAGAGAGTTTATTGGGGCCATTAGTGGGGCAGAGTTAGGCTCACCTGCTGATCCAGGTGTTCCAGTCTGGCTAATTGAAGGGTTGGGGTGGGAGACCTGCGGGGCCAGTAGAGCTACTGCCCAAAACAACACAGCCTCTCACTTGCTTATTTAAAGACTCTCGCTCTCCGCTGGGCCTGATTCCCCAAACACTGTTTCAGATGAATTACCTTTTTTAGTTAATAGCCGTTGGCCACCGAGACCACTCTTGTCCATGACTGTTTTGTTTTGCATTTGTGGATGCACAAACATACAGAGATATGACTCCTGGGATGGATAATTTCCCTGAGGGCTCCTTTGTCAGATCTGCAGGACTCATCCTGGAGTCAGCCGAGGTTGTATCCGGTGTGTCCAAGCGGGTAAAACCCAGTCCTGTAATTGGGATCCAACAGAAATGTGGTGGGGAGGAACGCCGAGGATTAGGAAGCACCTTCTTGTTCCCCTGGGATTCAGGGATGAATGGTCACAGTCTGTGGCAGGGCCACACAGTTGGCTGCAACACCACACAATCACAATGCCATCAGCATCATGGCGGAGGGTAACCCACTGTGGCAGAGAATCACTCTCATCAGCAACACCACCCAATCACAAAGCTATCAGCGGAGCCGAGATGTTGCACCCGGTCCAGAATCCCCTGGGTTTACCACTAGGACTCTTTTTCATTCCTCTCCTCTCCTCTCCTCTCTCCTCACTCTTCATTACCTCCCTTGTTACATCCCGCTCTCCTTTTCTTTCTTTTTTTGTCTGCACCCCCCCCTCTCCTCCTCCTTTACCTCCTTTATCTCCTTTATCTCTCACGACTCCCTCCCGCCCAGTGATGGATATTGGCGGTGTGATTAGTGGAGCCTCAGTCATTTTCCCATACCATATTTTCGATTAGCAGCCAGCCAGGTTGTCCTGAGGCCTGTAAATGTAGCCTGGCGAGGGGAAAAAGAGCGCAGGGACAGGAGAGCGATGCTTTTGTTGGCATTACACCGCACTGCAGAGTCCAGGGTGCCAGTGATGCCCATGGCACTCTAGATTACAAAATCACCACATTTGGCTTTTTGTTTATTTGTCCACAATGATGTCATAGTTTAAGTTTTGCAATTTCATTTTTTAAAACTGCTCCAATTAGTATTTCCACATCAACAATAGACCAGATTACTATGTCTTATGTGAAAGTCGCTTGTAGTGACAAACCCAAAGTGAATTATTATCTGACTGCAGTTCCCCTCTCGGCTCTATGAAGCGTCTTTCAGCTCATTGTTTTGGTTTAAGAGCCAGCAACTTTATGGTTTAGATTCAGCTTCACCATTGTTTGTTTAAAGCCTTTATCTCTCTTAAAGCCACATGCGCAACCTGGTCGACACCAAACAGCAGTTAGAGACCAGTAAAGCATTTAGCAGTTAAAGAGACAGATGTTTCCCATAGAAGTCGGTGGAGAACAAAACAGCAAATATGGGTCATAGAAGAGAGTGGATTTTGAACACCAGGTGGACAGAAACAGGACTTGAAATGCTAATATTGAACTGTGTCTGCTAGGTCTGTAAATGGGCAACTGTTCGCTAACTGTTTGCTGCTAACATCACAACTATACACGTTAATATGTCGATGTTGTGTTTTCTTAAATCAGTTAATATTAGCAGACTGTTCTGTGTTCTCTGGTTGTTCAACCTTTTTGGCAAATGTTGCAGATGTAGGAAATTCATTGTTCCTGCCATCTCTGACAAACAGAGAGAAGAGGAGCGAGCTGCCATCACTTTAAAGGCTCAGCTCGTATATAACATAACCGGAGCTGGAGACCAATCCGGCACCTCTTTAATACAGATGACAGAAGACATTCTCTGGCCATCACTTTTTCTTTGGACATCTAGATTTATGGTTTTAATGAAGCAGGGGCAGTGAAGTGGAGACTGAAGGGCCTTGTTGCTCTGCTCTTCGCTGGCTAATATGGCTGTAACAAAGGCTCGCTGAAGCACTTTAACTGGCACACATTTAGCACCCTCCAGATTGAAAAATGGAGCTTTGAAATGGAAGCGAGAGAGTGACTGCAGGGTCAGCGTCGAACATCGTGGAATCAAGATACCCTGGTCTGTTTCGTTGTGGGGCTCAAGAGGGTCGATTGCCCTTTTATGATTTTATGAACAGCGTTTACGATCGTTCTCGGTTTTATAACGGTGTTTCTCTCAGAGCGATAGTTCCTTATTAGAGGAGAAATTATTTTTTTTTACTTCCTGGAGCAGTTAGAGGTTAGTAAAATATTATAACCGTGGCGCTCCAAGCTTGAGTGTGTGCTGACAGTATAGCTCAGCTCTCTCCTGAGTAGCAAGCTCAGACTAGTTTATTGGTATATTCAGCCCCCTCCTCTGAGCCGTGGTGTGCTTTAAAACCTGTTGGGCAAAATAAGTTGACCAGCCTTCTTGCTGATACAACAGTGTCTGCTGCCACATTCTTCCTCATAAATTCACTCAAGATCTGTCAGCTAGTTTACACAGAGCACCACAACTTTAAGGATTGAATTCCCTGTTTTTGTTGTTGCAAGAGATTGCTTTAAACAAACTTTTACCATCCGTATTCGGGTTGCTTACACATCTGTAATAAGAATAAATGTCACCCAAACCTAAACCTTTTAAATCAGCTACTCCATTCCCCTGTCCTCAGACTTACCCTCGGTCTTGGCTTACACCTCTGCTATTGCTTTCCCTCTTATCCAACATGGTAGGAGGCCAACTTGTTCCAACAGTTCCTCTGGATCACAGCTCCAAACTGTTGTTTCCAGACTCCTCTTTTCTTGGCAGAGTGGCAAATTATCTGGGTGTCAATTAGAGATAAGTTTTTTGGCCTTTTACAAAAAAGAGATACTGAACAATAGGAATGTTGTAAACAATTTCTCTTACCCGTTTCCTTGTCTCCTGCTTACGTTGGAACTCACTCACAAGTTTGGACACAGACCTTATAGCATTTACAGCGACACCAGAGCCCTCTGAACTCTGTCTGTGTCTCTCTCCCCTCTTCTGACAAAAGCTCAGGGCGAGCTCCAAGCCAGTGAAGCATGTTTAAACGGTGCGTGAGGAGATGAATATTTGTATTGGTTTTCTGTATCTTTATTGAAAGCAGCCCTCATAAGTCTTCCGTGTAATCTCTGCTCTGTTTATGCATCATTTCCCTTTTGTGTGCACTCATGAATGATCTAGTTTAAATACCAAAGTAAATCACATTCTGCATGCCATACCTTCTTACACACACACACACACATATCTGATCTGTGGGCGAGCAGACACACATATGCAGTGTACATACAGTAAAGTGAAAGCAGACCGTGTTTGTAATCATGTCTTGTCAGAAGAGATGATTGCACTTTTAGACAGATTTTTTTTTTAATTGTTTTTTTTATTATTTCTTCACCCACCGGTGTGTGTGTGTGTGTGTGTGTGTGTGTGTGTGTGTGTGTGTGTGTGTGTGTGTGTGTGCGCGCGCATATGAATGTGTTCCTCATACTACCTGCTATCTCTCCTCACTGTGTCTGTCTCTGTACTAATCTCTGTCTTCCCCTGGTAAATGATTAACATGGAGAACCCAGCTGAACTATAATCAACAAACCCACAGTGAGGTAATTACCACTTTATTCCCCGTCCTGCTAACAAAGCAATCTCTCTCTCTCTCTCTCTCTCTCTCTCTCTCTTTCTCTTTCTTTCTTTCTCTTCTCTCTTTCTTTCTCTTTCTCTTTCTTTCTCTTCTCTCTCTCCTCTTCTCTCTGTTTCTCTCTCTCTCCCCTCATCTGTCATCTAACTGTATCAGTGTCTCCCTCCTCTGCGTCAATGCCGATTGTCTCCCTCGCTGCTGTGCTGTGGTCTGTGTAGATCCAGAGATTGTGTACCTTATCTGTCTCCTGTAAATGTGCTTTGGCTTGTTTTGTTGTTTGTGGTATTGAGTGTATTATCTGAAGGTAAACTGTAGATGTGTACACTCAAGCTTCTTCATCTCTGTCGGAAAACAATGCGAGGCAGTGATTTTTTTTTTTAGTGATGTGTGCGCCTGTGAATTGACATTGGACGACATTGTTGTCAGTTGAAGTTCATCTCAGTGGAACAATAGCTCCGTTAGAGGTGTGTGTGTGTGTGTGTGTGTGTGTGTGTGTGTGTGTGTGTGTGTGTGTGTGTGTGTGTGTGTGTGTGTGTGTGTGTGTTTGTGTGTTTGTGCGTGTGTGTGCTTTTGGCACTGACCTGCTGGTTTGCGCGAAAGGGAACTTTTAGTTTCCTCGAGAAGAGATGGAGTGTGATAACTTTCAGCTCTGGGAAAACAAAACCCAGCAATGCACCAGGATGCCCGGCCCTATTAAAACACACACGCATGTTTCGTGATTCATGTTTTATACAAGTTTTTTTAGATTTCTCTTCCGCTCACAGCAAGTAGTGAAAGTGGCTTTGACTGGAAAAACTCTAAATTCCGGCCAGCGGTGAACGTCTGTGGGAACATTTACCAACCGCTGTGTTGGCCTCTCGTCTAAATAGGTCATTGTTTAGTTTCCACTCGTTAGTTGATTTTAGGTGTGACTGAAATGTTACAGGGAAAAGGCGTGTTATTGCCTTTGGACGCTTGGGTTTTTTTTAAAGGTGGGGCATGCAGAATGAGTATTGTGCAACCATGTCTTTTGCGCTAAAGTGTCACAAGGCCTCATTTTGTGAAGTATTACAGGTGTTACTTTACAGATATAGGTGACTGCTATCTGTGCGTATATCTGTGTGAAATCAGTAATCTTGCATTTGACTGTTTAGTGTTATATTATACCCAAGAGTGAAACCAACATAAAAGTTTCACAACAAAAATAATCTTTGCAACTGAATTGAAAGCAGAGACACACACACACACACACACACACACACACACACACACACACACACACACACACACACACACACACACACACACAGTAAGATTCAAGCACACCGTGTTGAAAATTAGGTTTCGACAGAGGCCTAGCGGTGAGGATGTCTGTATTAAAATGGATCAGATAGTCACAGTGCAGCTTGGAGCCGTCGGAGCAGACATGGTGTACAAGCATGAAAGGACGGCCGCTCTCTCCTCCTGGTCAGGATATTTAGTCAATCGATACCAATTTAACACCCAGATATTATCGCCGGCTCCTCGCATTATCACCAGGCTGCATATGGACCAATCTCTTTCCCAATTTCTCTCCCACACACTGCCCTGTTTCTCTGTGTACACACATACATCAATATTAGGTTGCATTAAGCTGTAATAAGTTGGATTGTACGAATGTGTCCAAGTGGTGTGGAACAGCTGGGGAATGAAATGAGGTTCAGTGTTGTCTGGCTTTGGCACAAAATGGCTTGTGTGTGTGTGTGTGTGTGTGTGTGTGTGTGTGTGTGTGTGTGTGTGTGTGTGTGTGTGTGTGTGTGTGTGTGTGTGTGTGTGTGTGTGTGTGTGTGAGAAGAGGGTGGTTGTGGTGGTTAAGGGTTGTTGGTGAGCGCCATGCGGGAGCGCATTCATTCATGGTGCACAATGAGCTGGCATTGTTGTGGGTGTCGGGCCAACCGGGTATTTATTTTATTTTTTTACATACAAAACAGCAATTAAATTGTAGCGTTAGAATATGTAAACAAAAAATGTGGGAAACACTATCGAGTCTGCTGGTTGTTAAGCCAATACGTGCATTTTAAGAAATACACACGCACGCACGCACACGCACTGAAAGGCAGACACACACTCTCAAGTACATATAACCTCACACAATGCTCTTCCACTCAGCTCAGAAATTCTGCCAAGAGGCAACCTGGGAATTCCCAGAGACAGAAATTGAATTAGTATTGACCCAGGCAGAGCAAAAGGCTGTAGCAGGAGCCTGGATTATTGTACCATACAAGGTCCTTGATGCCAGGAGGACATGAGACATGTTTGCCATCATACCTCAAGTCTTCAAAGCTGCTTAAGTCACTCCGAAAGCTTTTTGCTGTATGCACCAGTGCAATAGTTTTCCTTTATCTCAGTAGAACTTGTACCAATTCCATGTTTTTGGATGTGAATATCTCTGTTACTGAACAAACCTGATGAAGCCTGTGAAGAAACACCATGTTCGCACAGTTGCACTTGTGATTTATATGAACGTATGAAGAATATTGATATGGGTCTCCCAGTGTGAGTCCTGTCGTTAGCAGCCAGGAAAGAAAGAACATCCTTTTTCTCCAATTTTAAGAAAAACTCTCAAGGATATTGTCATGAATCTTTAAAAATCGGATTTCCGTCTTACATGCCACAGATTTGGAGACACAGTTCTAGGGTGTCCATGTGAGTAGCATACTTGTACAATTTTGGATTGTGTTTAAGACGCATATCTGTAAGCCTTAACGGATGCAGTATGTCACTGGGTTTAACTAACAACTCAAGGAACCTGAACTGTCCAATGTAAGAAGTAGCTTTAAGTTTAATTTTTTTGTTCGAGCTAAAGTGTCTATCATGAATAATAATAATAATAATAATAATAATAATAATAATAATAATAATAATGTTTTTTGTATTATTAATCATACAAATTCTATTACAGTCCTGTACTCACTGGAGCAAATAGAAACATCCTTTGATAGGAAAAAGCAGAGAATACATATACACCAATACAAAAATGCTCCTATTGATTCTGTAAGTTGTCAGTATTCATTGATTAGTATTTACCTCCTGTCATGTGAGCTAGCACATAAGTTGCCATGCCATGTGCTCGCGTCAGTACAGTGTGTCTTGACTGAGATGGTGTGCATCCAGAAGCCACAGAGCAGAGATAAGAGCGGCTGTCTTCACACCAGAACAAACTTTATGGACTAATAAACCTGCTAGAAAGCGCCGCTCATTTACACTTTATCTAGAAATAACAAAGAGACACTTAGATAAAAATACTTGAAGGGGTGTGAACCTGTGTATGTGTGTATTTAGGGGGTGTATAACGTTTGTGTATAGTACCTATTTATGATTCTGCTTATCAGTATTACCTTCTCATAGGTAAAGAGCTTCAATTAACACTTTTTGTCAGCTATATTCCCAGTTCTTAAAAAACACCTTTCATCCTGCGCTGTGTGATTTCCAGAGGAGATGGATCACACAACATATGTGAAGATGTTTTGCATCCACTTTGTGATGGGAGACTTTTTCATGGTGGAACAAAAACTAATATTATTTTTGCCATTGCCTCCCAGAAGTATGGCACCACAGCCTACTTTCCAGCCCCCAGTGATGTGAAACACACACACACACACACACACACACACACACACACACACACACACACACACACACACACACACACACACACACACACACACACACATACACATTCCTCTTCTCTTTCTTTTGGGGCTGGCATACACATACCACACACCACATATGAATATACACGGTCCCTCTCCGCTTCCCTTTTCTCATTGGCCCCCAGAGATTGTAAAAACATTAGACCTGCAGTGGAGAGAGCGAGGGATGGCGAATGCGTTAAGGAGAGGATGGTAGGGAAAGAGTCAACAGATTTCAACTCCCAAAACAGCTCGGGAAGGCCCCCAGGGATGGAGGGATGAGGTGAGAGGGAGAGAGGGAGAGAGGGAAGAAAGGATGTCAGCAGGAATTACTATCACTGTCACAAGCAGCCCCCCCCCCCCCCCACACACACACACACACACACACACACACACACACACACACACACACACACACACACACTCTCCTCCCCTCCTGCCGTAACACACACACACAGGGGCTCAAACACACACACTCTGTGATGCAGGCTCGTATACAGGTGTGGTACAGAGACATGCACACACTACCAATAGCACCATCGGCCTGCCTGCACACACACGGCTGCATGGACTCTAGGGAGAGCCCGAGTAGGAATCGCACCAGATTTAGACCTGACACTGCTTTCTGGTTTGTGTGCGTGCGTGTTGACTAAGCATATTGGGTATGCATGTTGTGAAATTACAGTAGAGTCTCTTTACCTGAGTAAGAAAGGACAAAAATATGAATGGAATGTGGTTTCATATGCTTATTCAAACATGCCTGTGCCCAGATTTTTTGAGGCTCGTATTAAGATGATGAGATATGGGAGTGTGTGTGTGCGTGCCAGCATATTTGGATGTGTTATTTTTGTAGCAATAACCAGTACCACATGATCTCCGGGTGTGCAGTAATGCGCAGCTTGATCTCCTGTCTCTTGATACTCTGACTGCTATTTTTTCTCTCTGCTTCCTTGTTCTTTTTCTGCCCTTCCTCCTCTTCTTTTTATTTTTTATTTTTTTTCTCCTTTAACATTTTGTTCCAATCAAATCTTTTATTTATAAGTTCAAGGAATGTGGACTTTTTTTTTTTTTTTTACAGAATTAGTTCTTTGATCAACCTGCAGTATGGTGCATATGTTATTGCTTTTGTGGGATGCTAAGATAGCTCGTACCATCTACTGCACTGACAGGCTGCTGACATGTTGGTATGCAGAGTCGGTACTGTACAAACAGTACACCTACCGTTCTTTGGGACTAAATTGTTTACATTTTGTTAAAGTTTATTTTTTACATATTTTTTTTAATGTAAACTGTCATTTTTTGATGAATTGCTATCTGTCCCTGTCCAAAAGTATGCTTTGTTGTATTCATCAGAAATGATCAGATGGCTGTAATTCACAGTCCGAGAGCATCCAGAGTAGTGGTGGTAATGTTGTGCTGAATGGAAGAGGGGAAATAGCCTTGTCCCAAATCTCCATAGCTGTGGCCTTGTAGCAGGGTAACTCATGAATCTCATTGCTCTCCTATTCAGCTGGAAATGGAGTTCTTGTACGCCGCGTGCTTCTCAAAACACTGGAGCAGAAGCTGCGTGTTTATGATTGTGGAATTAATCTGCATGTTCTCCCAAAATACACCCGGTGACAAATGCCTAGTCATGAAAGTCAGAAAATCCCTTACTCACTACTTTTATTCATTTAAAGAGGTTCCCTGATGGATTTTCTTTCAGAACAGAAAATAGTTGGGAGCGGTTTTGTTCTTCATTGAGAGTAGATATATGAATATAAACATATGTTTTTTTGTGTGGTATTTGCTTACTTTGCAGTGGATTTACAGCGGACTTTGTGTCAGTATGATGAAAAAACACTCACCCACACACTCCTGCACTGTACACTACTGCGTGTCAATCAATTTCGGGTCATTGCGGTTCATTACCTTAAGTAGAGACCAGTCATTTTTAATCTCAAATTAATCAGTTAATCCCACTCCAACTTCAGGCTGTTGTTAGCACTATGTCAGACCGCCTCTCCTCTTGACCCACACAACTTCCTTCCCCTGTGCTCCTAAATCCAGCCCCCCTCCTTCCCTCTTATTGTGTCTAAACCCTTCATCAGCGTTGTGGAACTCAACTGGCCTTTCTAAGAAATTCAGGGGCATCCGGCCTTGAGGCAGAGACTGGCATCCAGTTATATCAGCCCAAATGCTGAATGGATGAATTTAATTTCACACACTGCAAAGCAATGGATAAGTGAATGTACTGGAGCTAAATATGCTGTATTGAGTTTATAAAAAACACACATTCAGTAGCCTTAACGCCAAATGGATGGATATTGTGAAAATGTCTCAATAGTTTTATTTCTAGTCACTTTATTTTCCAGCTGATTGGTATTAGACATCAGTGTCATACCTCTGGTGTGAATATGTGTTAATGTGTGTGAGGGCAGGGGGCAGGCGGGCGGGTGTGTGGCTGTGCGTGACTAGAACAGGACAAAGCTGGCTGCCTTGAGGGGGAGTAAGGGGGACCTTCCATTCCCCCGATGCATTGAGCGATATGAATCTTAACCGTTGTGACGGAGAAAGATGGAGAGGGAGAGAGAAGCATGGATCGGCTGCGAGGGAGGGAGAGGGGGCCAGTTTAGGCTCCTGGGATTCCAAAGCAGTGACCGTGAAAGTGCTTAGATAAACAGAGAAAAAGACAGAGGAGGGAGGGAGGGCGAAGTGGGTGAAATAATGGAGGAAGAAGCAACGAAGGGAAGAGAGGACGAGAAAGGTGTAGGATTCGCTGACAGGGGGAGGAAATGAGACCTGCTGAAGATGGGGTGAGAGAAAGCAGATGGGAGTGAGACCAAGTATAGAAGTTTTGAAATAAGTTCACCAGGAGTCAGAGGGACGGAAAGCGGCCAGCGTACTCTATTTACTCCTCTGCTCGTGTGCCTCTCCAATCTCTTTCTCTCCATCTTCTCCTTTCCTTTCCTTCCCTCTGTTTAAATAATTCAGGCCTGTTGGTTGTATGAGGGCAGCTTTCCGTGTGTGTGTGTGTGTGTGTGTGTGTGTGTGTGTGTGTGTGTGTGTGTGTGTGTGTGTCTGACTGATGGACTGACTGAAAGGCAGCTCGATCCCTCCAATTGGCCATTCCTTCACTAACAACCAGCAAAATAATCAGACGCAGAGGGAAAGCGAGGGAGAACGCACACCTGGGATGAATCGTATGTTGCCTATCCAGCACTGACCTTCACGTGTTGGAGAGAGACGAACACAGAGTGCAAGAATGGAGAGGAAAGAGTGTCTACGGCATCAGAAGTGTGACCCACTTAGTAAATGATGGATTCTCAAAGCCAAGTCTGATTTATTGGCTGAGTGTATTTGCTTTGCGAGCACCGTTTTCACTGTAGTGAAGAGTGTATCGTGTGTGTGTGTGTGTGTGTGTGTGTTTTAAGGGGTGTTGCTCGCATGTCTTCCTTAACCCACTTACACAGGTGGGCCTTGCTGAGAGACCTGAGACATAAGTGTAGTTAAGTATAGTTAATACTGTATAATAGATGAGGTTGTAGACAAGAGGTAAGAGATAAGAGCATAAAATAAGTGTATTACATTATGTGGGGTATTATGTGTCGCATTGAAACGGAACTTAACTGATGTGTCATGATTACAAACACTGCTACAAAGATGTAATCATATTTACAAAAACTAAAAATTCACAACAACATTCAGACGCAGACAAAGACAGACAAGCGTCACTGAACAGAGGACCAAAAGCCAACTTAAGGTTGCAAGTAATGATTATTTTTATTAGAGATTAATCTGATTTAATTGTTTGGTGTGTAAAATCTCCCAGACTTCAAGGTGACAAGTTTTTATAATGTCATTAATTTAACATTTATCATCTGGAATCCCAAAGACTTTTAATCTATAACGATGTAAAAAAGAGAAAAGATTCAAATCTTCATATTCAAGGAGCTGTAACTAGAGTTTCTCCGTCCATCGACCACTTTAAACCTCCAGATACAGTATATGATTGACATCTACAGTCTAAAGCCGGTTGCCAAATAATTTTTTTGAATCAATAGGAAAAAGATGGTCCTGTTCCCCCTCAGCCATACATCACCTGTCCCGTTGGCGTAAACCCAATGTGACCGACCTTTTGTGTAAGTGTTATTTACTTCAAAGTTAACATTAATTTGACAACATCCTTTATTTAGCTAGACTCATCTGCTCTGACACTACGGCAAAGTTGGCACACAAACCTGAGATAAATGATGTTGACACAGTGGATCAGCCCAGCTGCCACTTTGTAGCAATACGCTTTTGATAGATTTCATAAATAGTTTGAATCATGGCTTTTTGTGTCCATCCATCATCGCTGTCACTGTCTTCCTCACTCCTTCCGTCAGTGTCTGAGCGGTGAGGTACTGTAGCTATATTCAGGTTTATGTATCCGAGCCTGGCACCTGTACAGATCAGCCCTGTATTTACACTGCAGCTCCATTTAGACTGCAGAAACATGGAGAGCACTCATTACTCTGAGGTTTTAGGCTGTCCGACAGAGGGATGCAGGAAAAAAGACGGATGGAGCGAAGGATGAATGGGTGGGGCCTTGGTTTGGCACCAATCCCTGCTCCGGATTGGTTGTTGTCCTGGCAACGGCACGTCTGACCTTATTTACCCCTCGCCGTACGCGCACTCCGCTCTCGCCCGTGCTTATTTCTTTTGCTGTGCGCTGTCCTCGTCGCTCTTCTCGGCGTGAGAGCTGAAACTCGTCTTCTTGTGCCCTTTTTTTCCCCTTCACACTCCTCGTACAAGAGTGGCCACCTCCACGCAGAGCAGGTGAGAGAGTCAAGTCAGAACACTTACAGCTGCTGCCGTGCTGGTGGGCACGGTGAGGCAACGTTTCCAGTGTTTTTTGGTCAAACGGCGAAAAAGAAAATCGAGCCGTAGACTGCGAGACTGCACTCTTGTCCATTTATATTGTGGACAGTAATTTCATACCTCCCAGAAAAGTCGCTGGAAAGCTTATTTTAGGATCGGACTCGGACCACACATGGAGAGCGGTGCCTATGCATGACAGAGCTCCGCCACAAAGGGGGGCGATGGTTTCCGTAGACCTGCAGCCGTATCAAAATGGTTCCGATGGATTGGTTTCCATACTGATGGGTCCTGTGGGCCCAAATCGTGCAATTTTCCTCAGCTCTGACGGCCGTAGCCATACATCCTGTTGTGCTGCTGAGTCCCACAAAATGGACACACACACACACACACACACACACACACACACACACACACACACACACACACACACACACACACACACACACACACAGAGGAGGACCTATGCCATAACAGGCAGAAAATAGGGTCTGTCTTTACCTGAGGCTGAGAATCCCTCGGGGCCTGAAGCAGCAGGTGTGCGTGTTTGTGGGGACACGAGGCAGCCTGCTGATCCACACAGTTTGAATGCCCGGTGCCTCCTGGTCATTTAATGGAGCCTGCAGGGCAAGAAAGGTGCAACCAATCACTTCATCCGGGCTGCACACACACACCGACAGCCATAGTCGCCAACGCTTATGCGCCAAATTCGTATCGATATATAATGCTTTGCAATGTGTTTGTGCACTTGTGCTCTTATCCTTCTACCCTTATGAGGGCAGAGGCATTACATATGTCTAATGGCACAGAGCTCCCCCCAGGGACATGTTAAGCAGAAGCCAGCAAGATCTTAATGCACGTTATTATGATGTGTGTGCTCAGAACTTTCATGTAAAGAAAAAGCACACACTTAAGTGGATGGAGACGAAAGAGCGGAAAAAATAGGAAGGCCGTCCACATTTGGAGATTAGAGTCATAGAATATAAAGCAAAAGGTCTAGTGTGGCAGGGATATGTACTTCCTGCTGACCTTGATGGAAGCACACACACACACACACACACACACACATACACACACACATAGGCATACAAAACAGGAAAGAGTGGATAAGAGCAACAGCTTGTTCCCCTTAAGTCCCTCTTTCCTCTCGGTGAGGAGCGGTTGATCGCCTTCTTTGGCCCCAGTTCGATGACACTGAGAGGCGGGGTCTGCAGAGCGTTGAGGTTGGAGCGGGGATTTTTCTGCCAGCTGGGCCGGCGGGACGGGACGGGGGCCCCAGATGGTCAGCGGTGGGGGGTGAAGTCCTTGTTTGTGCGCGTTGAGGGGAGTAAGCACCAGGTTAGACACAACATTGGTGTTTGGGCTGCAGACACAGCATGGCTTTGTGTGGGCGTGGGGGGGCACAGCTCATAGATGGTATGGGGGGGTTGTCCTGATTCTGCTCTGTTTTACATCCACACAGAGAAAGATCAAGCAAGAGAGGGGAAATGAGAAACAAAACATTCTTGGAAATGGTGCAGTAGCACATAGATGAGCTCTCTCTCATTGTCTGAATCGTGGCTGAAGCACTGCAGGTGTATGGTTCCTTTTCTTTCTTCCTCTGAAGAGAGGATAGCCTGTGGAGCAGGAGGTCACTGAGGCTTTGGAGACATCAAGAGACAATGTTCTCTCGTTAGTTCTGCCTTGTTACCGCTTTCCTCCTGTACTGTCTTTGGGCTCTTTTTGTCATAAACTTCTTTCATACTTTTTCATCAATTACTTCCCAACAGTACTGCAATGTCTGGTTTTATTCATCCAAATGTATTGGTGTTTTAGGTGTGTATATTTTTTCTACAGTCCCTCTCTAGTCAGACTTGTGTTGAGATATGTTTGCACTCAATTCTTTGTGATTTAGTTACCAGATGCCACCAGAAAGTGGCACAGCAGCAATCATTTGTAGGTCTCCACGAAACATTGGATTCCCTTGAATTTTCGATTATTGCAGAAAGTAATCTCTGTGGCAAACACAAGTTCATGATACTAAAAGAAAATCTTCACAAATTAACAAATTGTATCTTCATAAAAGAACTACACCACGGTCACGTGAGTATACACAATGAAGCTCTGAAGATGGATTTGTAGTCTCATTTAGCCATTTGTTATTAACCGACTTTTTTAAGGCACATAAAAGCTTCAAAAGTGATGCATCTACTGTTGTATTTTATACCGTAGAACAAAATGTTAAAATTTCTTGTTTGTGTTAACCACAGACCTTATTTCTGGCATCTAACCAAAAACCCATTTTAAAACAAAAAACAATTGACTTTCATTTTTGTTGTAGGACTCATTCCTGCAGCATTCTCTATGAATACAGGTTGAAGTTGGTCAGCAGTGCAACGATTTGTGTCAGAATTCACCAGAATTAAACTGATTTACTTTGTCTCAGCAAAACAAATCCACTGATCACAGTGATTCCATTTAAATTTATAGATTTGTCATATGGTCTGAAACTTGGCCGTTAAGAATGCTTGTGTGACTGGTCCATTGTGATGACTATAGTCGGATTAACAAAACACAACCGTGACACCCAGAATCAGTACGTCAAAGTTGACGTTGTTTTATTCATTGAGATTAATGACTCGCCTGACGCCTACTCATCTGTCATAAATCCCACCCAAATCTAAAATAACCAAAAATACTATTTCCCAAAGTCATCCTCCCATTTCACCAGAAGTGTAACTGCACCCAGCATAGAGGCTAAAGCTGCTTCATGCTATGCCCAGCCAAGGCACAGTGACCACAGCGTGCTATGCCCAGTCAGCGTAGTGAGCAGAGTTAGCGATCGCCCTGCTGTGATTGACCACGGAAGAACTGAGGCTCCACCAAGCCTTTCGGTCTCCCGTCGTCACTACAGGGATCCAACACACTTTTACTGTGGGCTCGTTATCGTTCCATCACGAGCATGAAAGTGTTTATTAAAGCTACAGTATCTATAGTATGCATTCATTACATGCATGGTGCAGTGTAAGCATGTCATTAGCATTTTTCATTGTAGTGGAATGTTAGTACCCACCATGTTTATGTGCAGTACATGCGTTAAGTGCCCAAGTGTATTCAGTATGCATAGTACGCAGCTGCTCTGCGTGATGGAGTATCTGCTCTGTATTCCTGAAGCCGTGTTGTGGGATTGTTGCTCCTTTAATTATTCTCTCATATTAAAGGATCAAAGGTCTCTGCCACAGTCAACCCCCTGCATTTCATTATAGACACACACACACACACACACACACACACACACGTGTGTACATGCTTCTGTGTGCACACTCCTTAACATGGGCACACTTTGGGAGGACATCGGTTATGTGCAATTTTTGAATTTTAAATGCGAGTTCCTGCAATTATAAAAGGGTTAAATGTTAGCCTTTTCAAGTTCTCCATTGAAGCGCCCAGCATGTTGTGTTTGATTCGGCTCCTCGGTGAGAGTTTTCTTTATCAACCAAGAGCTTGCACCAGTCCTCAGAAGGGTGTCACCGATTACCCTCTGGCATGAGGGATGGAGCATGTTTTATTCTCCTGAAGTACTTTCGTGTGTGTGTGTGTGTGTGTGTGTGTGTGTGTGTGTGTGTGTGTGTGTGTGTGTGTGTGTGTGTGTGTGTGCATGCCCACATTTGCTTAAATACACAAGTGTGTGAGTGTGTGTGCCACTTTGTCTTTCTTTGCCCTCTCCCCTTTTGCTCCAGCACTGGCCCAAACCAATCCTGTCCTCCGCTTCCAGAGGATTCTCCCGCTGATAGGCTGCTCCAGCACTACACCCAGCCCTTTGGTGCTCCCATGATGCCCTTGTGCTGTCACCACTCTGCTGCGTGGTGGCTGGCAGGAGGGGAGGATGCTGGGTGTAATTAGAGAGAGAGAGAGAGAGAGAGAGAGAGAGAGAGAGAGAGAGAGAGAGAGAGAGAATCGAAAGGGGGCTGACAGTTTGACATCAGTAGAGCACACCGTCTCTGTAATTGCTGGCGTGCATATGGCACAGGCCAAGGTTGGAGACTTGTGGGAGGAAGAGGAGGTAATGTTGGATAGAGAGGAGTCAGAAATAGGAGGGAGAGCAGGGTGAGATGCAGCCTCTGAAGCAATGGGGGAAGAGTGCACAACATCCAAAGTGGGGAAAAGGGAAGAGATCAAGGAGAGGAAGGCGGTAAGGAGGAATGCAGATCAGGTGGTGGTGGTGGTGGTGGGGGGGGGGGGGCAGTGCAGATGAAGTTACAGGTGAATGACATGTATAAGAGGGGATGCAGCATGTTGACACAGCACATGTCTATTATTACATACCCATTGCCAATACGCGCACACACTCACGTACTTCCACAGCTGGTGCACCAAAGTAAACATTTCTCTGCCTCGTTGAAGCCTCAGAAAGCACCACAGGTAGTACGAGGAGTAAACGGGTGTGTGTGTGATTGTGTTTGTGTGCGTGCGTGTGTGCGTGCGTGTGCACTTACACCTACACTGGCTTATCTGCTTTTGTGTTCCCTTAAACAGACAATCAAGTTCCTTTGTTCGGCTGTAATTAGCACACACAGGTAATAGAGCTATCGGGACGTGGCCATACAGACGCACTCACACACACATTCACAGAGGGGATATTGATCAGCGGAGTGTGTGTGTGTGTCCTGAGCGAGGGATCCAGATCGATAGTGTCCTGTCATGTTGATAGATCGCCAATTCTGTGCGCTAGCTATTGAGCAGGAAGCAGCTTTTGGTGAGACCTGCCTCCAGGGTCTCGCCTGCATCCCCACGATACACACACTTGTCTGCTCCATTATCTCACTCAGAAATATGCACCATGGCTCCCACATTCAGCTTCGAGGTTAACAGAAAAACTTGGATGTCTATTACATTTTTAGCCATGCCATAACGCCACCGTTTCTCTCTGATGGTCTCTCGTCATTTCTCCTCTCACTGCTCCATCCATCTTTGACACCCTCCGCTGACTTGCTGGACCATCTCAGTCTCCTGCTTCCTGTCATGTCTTATCTGTTTCATTTTACTGTTTCGTGATCTCTGTCTCCTCCTCTACCTTTCTGCATTCATTCCCCTTCTCATTTGTTCTTTGGGTCTCTTCTCTGTCCGCCTACTTAACTTAAGACTACTCTGCAGTCCACTGCCTTCATCCCCTCCCCATTCCGCGCTCTTTTTTTTTTTTTTCTTCCCTCCCATGTTCTCCTTCACTGACTCCCAGCACTCCCTTCCTCTCTCCTCCGCTCTGTCACCCCTCTAAAAGGACTCCCACTGATGGACCTGAACCTTCTGCCCAAGCCAAATTCTGCCCCTCATTCTTTCCTCCTGCACTCCATGCGAAGAGGAGCCCAATTAAAGTCCGTCTCCTCTCTTTCTTCCACTCCGTTGTTCTCCTCTCTGTGTGTCTGCACTCAGACTCTCTGGGGTCGCTAATTAAAACGCTTCACTTTCTTTTCTCTTTACTCCACTTCTTTTTTTCACCTGTTCATCCAATTTTCCTCTTAATATAGCTTTCTTCACTTTTGGTGTGTTCCGTCTCTCTGCCCTGTCTCAACAGCTCTGTTGTCATCAGTCTCTCCATCTGTCTTCCTCTGGGTGTCGTCTCATGTCACTTCATCACTCGCATTCTTTCCCTCCATTTGTCACACATTTCTCTCCTCATTTAGTGTTTCTGCTGTTTCATACAAAGTCTTATGATTTCTTCCTGTTGAATTGACCTCTCTTGCTCTGTCCTACATCGGTTTCCCTCAATCTTTCTCACATCTTCTCTTCCCCCATATTGGCTTGTACACGGGTAGCTCTTTATACTGCAGCTGACAGGAAGTCAGAATCTACAGTCTAAAGGAGCATGCATTATGCAGCTCTTCTGTTCTAATGATGCTGTCTTGTCCAGAGTTGTTGTTATGCCTAAAGCCAGTCAACCTTGACAGAAGACGTGGTTGTGCATTCACATGCACGTCCGCATAGGTTTGTACACGCCTGTGTATATTTGTGCTGTGTAGTGGGAGAGTGAAGTTTATTTTACACTGAACTCCCCTCAGTGGTCTCAATTAGCATATGAAGGATTGTTTTTCTCGCTCAACACCGCTCCCTTGCTGGTCTGGAAGTAAAATGCACTCGTATCATTGATATATATCGAATTGTAAAACATTCTTTTTAAGACCTGCACAACTTTGCTTTATCACTCTGTGTAATTGTTATGTGTAATATTGATGAACTATCCATCTGCTGTAACTATCCACCTTCCTTCAGGCACAAAGGAGTTATGGAATACCTGTCATCTGTCTTCTTTCTCTCTCTCTCTCTGTTTAATCACCACCTATCCTTCCCCTTCAGTCATGTATTACTCTGTACTCTATAATCGTTACGTGAAATATTAATGTCATTGTCGTTCTTCCTTCTAGGTTAACAGAAGGAGATCTGTCCATCCAGGTGAATCTGAATGACTACCTAGACATTATTTGCCCACACTACCCCGACAAGTGGACCCAGGGCCCCGGGCAGCCGGAGACGCTGGCGCTCTACCTGGTGGGAGAGGCCTCTTTCCAGGGCTGTGTGGAGACCAAAGGGGCCGTGAAGAGGTGGGAGTGTAACACCCCCCATGCTGCGTTTGGACCAGTGTGCTTCTCTGAGAAGATCCAAAGATTCACCCCCTTCTCGCTGGGGTTTGAGTTCCTTCCAGGGCGCCACTACTACTACAGCTGTGAGTAGAGGATGTGTGTCCATACAAAAGCTTACAAAAAAATAAGTGTCTGGTTTGATCAGGACTCATTTCGGTTGGTAAGGGCTACAAAATAATTTTAATGATCTGTGGACAATAAAGGAATCTATTAATTGTCTATGAAATGTAAAAAATATCCATCACAATTTTCAAAAACCAAAGATGACGCCTTCAGTCGCAACAGGAGAAAAAAATAAGGCAAAAAAAAGTGTCATATCCTTTCAACTAGAAGCTGAAAAAATTACTTGGAGCCCTTGAAAACTTACTTAGTACTAGGATCTTAAGTATTCCACATTAAAGGAACAGTGTGTAGCCTTTAAGGGGATCTATTGCCAGAAATGGAATATAATAAATAAGTATGTTTTCTTTAGTGTATAATCACCTGATACCTTTTTTGTTACCTTTAGAATTATCCGTCTATCTGGAGCGGGTCGTCTTCACAGAGCCGTGTTTCTACAGTAGCCCAGAACGGACAAACCAAACACTTGCTCTAGATAGCACCATTCACGTTTTCGTGTTGGCCACCGTAATTCTTCTTCACACTTGTCACACAGGAGAAGTTTCAGTTTGTTGCAATCTGCAAAATCAGCGCTAGGTGTAACCAAATCGTACATTTAAATGTTCATGACTCAACGAGCAAAAATCTAAGTTCAAGCTTTGGAAATGGCAAGAATTTTGTAACATCCCATCCTTAGGTAGCCCTAACTAGAAGTTAAACACTAAAGACTCACATTATCTGCATCATCAGGACTTCTTATTGCTAATAATAACTAATTGATTTGTAGTTGCAGATTAATTTCCTGTCATATCTCAAACAGTAGAGGTTCAATACATGGCTAGAGATTTGCCTTTTTAATATGCAAACAGCGTTATCACTTACTGTCTTGTGAAAAATGTCGATTCATTCTATTTCTGTTCTCAAAAAGAGATTTTAACATTTCATTATTAGACTCTGAGTAGACACCTGTGTTGGAGGAAGTGTGGCGGCCAGGAAGCCCTAGATGTTGAAAGAATTAAAAGATTGAGTGTGTTTTATGAGGCTTTGACCGTTTACAAACTGCAGCTTAATGTTTTCCATAAATTCACGCTGCATGACAATAATTTGATGTTTTCTTAAACCTGTAGGCTGTTAAACAATTTTAGTGACGGTATCTTCTTTCCCCATTACACTCCCCTGTGCTCCTCACTCACTTATCTCAAACCACTGGAGGGAGAAAAGGGAGGGAAAGACACAGAAGATTTTAAAAGGTGGCTGTAAAATCAGTTGACTGTTTTTTTTACAAATTCTGGTGTCAGTCCAACCAAAAGGAGTAGGACATGAAACAAGGCAGAGAATGAAAGAGTCAAGTGAACGCATGGTATGGAAGGGTGACAACAAAGAGACACAGGGACCGCACAGTGTAGAAGGAAGAAATGGAGATCAATACGGGACGACAGTGAGGAGGGGGGGAAAGGCAGGCAGACGGAGGTAGAGAAGCGTGGAGGAGTGACAGAGGGAGAGAAAGAGCAAAAGATGGACACAGTCTGACAGTACGGGAAGGGGAGGGGGGAGAGAGGGATGAGAGGGGCCGGATGAGAGGAATCCACATTGGAGAGAGAAAAGGGAGAGCAACAAAAGCAAAGGAGAAAAGGGATGGATGAAACGAAAAGAGAAAGAAAGAATCTTTACATAAATTACTGTTGCGGTCCATGGGACAATGGAGCATTGTGAGTGCATGAGAGAGTGCTTCCACACGCACACACACACACACACACACACACACACACACACACACACACACACACATGTATATATGTACACACACTGGGCTATTGTGGTTGTTCAGGCCCGTTCAGAGAAAAGCAACAATGGCTCTCCCCCCCTTCCTGGTCGGGCCACATTGAGCTCACAGCGATTGTGTGTGTTTTGTCCACATCAAAGATAAGGCGTAAACTTGGTCCAAATGTCTGGCTCTGGGGTCTGTGTGCTGAATGGGCCCGCAGCACTGGAGACAGTATAATGGCATTAGCCTGGGAGAACAGTACAATAGTATTAGAAACACTAATGGCATTAGTTGGCTCAGTCTGAGCTGGGCTCAGCCCCTCTCTACGGCTCCCACAGACACTGTCAACCCACTGTCTCTGGGTCTCTGCCTGACCTGCTGACCAGCACCCGCTGGTTCTCCATTTCTGGATCCCCAGAAAACAGGAAAGACCTCAACATCCTCTGATGGTTCGCAGCTCCGAGCATAGAACCCTTTTGAGGGGATAGTTTCCAGGGGACACTTAAAACTGAAGAATGCAGTAGTAATTAGTCAAAGGCATGAAAGTATGCAATCACATTGTTCACACAAAAATAAATATTGAGCTTGGAAATAGGAGTTTGACAAAACTAATCTTCCCTGAAGACATGTTTTAAAGAATTACAAGAATACTTTAAACATTTCTTTTCTAATGGGGTTTTTCAACAACAATAAATTAGCAAGTTTAAAAAGAAAAATCTACTACTCTCTCAGATGTAAAAACAAAACCATTGTTCATATAAAAAATGTAACTACTGGACAGAAGATGTCTCCTTCTTTCATTCTCACCATAGTTGCATCACAGAGTAATCTAAAAGTGGCTCCATTGGTTTGGTTTGGCATTTTGGCCTTCGCGGCTTTTTGGAACCAGAAGTGAGACAAGAGGGTGGAGCGAAGTACTGTACAACCAAATTCTGAATATGGCATGGTTAGACCAAAAAGGTAACAATTAACTTTAAAGAAGTGAAAACACACTTTGAAAGGGTTAAAGTTGTATGACGAACACCAAGACCAGACAACGCAGTGGTAACGACCCGTCAGTCACAAGGTAGCCACACTAAGGTAGACACCCTGTCTATTTTAATCTAAATGAACAACATGTTGTATTGAAGAAGACTTAAAACTAGCGATTGAGACCATAAACTCATGTTTACAACGTGTGTTGAGGTAACAAATCAAGTGAGAAGTAAGGTAATTTCCACGAGACAATCAGACTTCTTTTTTTGCGACCAGAGGAGTCGCCCCCTGCTGGCTATTAGAAAGAATCCAAGTTTAAGGCACTTCCGCATTGGCTTCACTTTTCAGACCTGGAAGGTTGCCACCTGTTGAGCACTGGAGGTTTCAAGTTCTCACGTCACGCTTGTGTTAGTTGCATGCTAGAGCATGATTGGCTTTCAAACTAGTTGTGATGTCACAAAATCCTGCTCGTTCGCGCATGTGTTAAACTGAGATTTTAGGTGAACTTTCAGCAGACAGCCTTCTAGTGTCAAACTGGGCAACTTGTGCAGAGTTGTAACACATTTGATGTGTTGCATACGATTTGCCAAATTTCTGTTGTTTTACTTTACTTTCTGTTGTAGTTTGGTGAAAGTGCTCCTGTCTTTCTTTGCGTTTCATTATTTTCATAATTTTTTTCTGAATTTGACGCATTTGCTGTCAAATTGGTGAAGCTGTTTAATCTGTGTGAGTCTCCCAGCCGCAGTACATAGTGCCCTATAGCAGCCTCACTACCAGTCTGTGCTGTATCTTCTCAGTTGAAATTACTGATTCGAAGTGGGACAGACTGTTAGCGATCATACACTCAGCTTGTGTTGTGTGCTGTAGAGTTAGCAGCTGTTTCTGAATAATTCAAATGTAAAGCCATTTAACTGCAGTTTCCAGACAGAATTTTTTTGTAAAAGCAATGCTAAACTGACAGGTAATACAGCTGATGTTTGCCAATTTTCCCTTGAGAGCCATGATCAGTATTGATATCGAAGCAGTTACATTTTTTATGCTTGCACTCTCGGCAGTGTGTTTTATTGTTTTTATTTCGTCGTGCAGATTGTGTCCCTGTGAGAGGAAGATGGTGTGATTCTTTTATATTGAGGTATTGATATGGTAGAAACAGGAAAACATACTGGCTGCTCTTTAGCTTTTCTTGTCATATACTTCAAAAGTACCAAGAGAGTTTTCAAAGAGTAGATTTGAAGGGAAGATTTTTACCTAGCAAACCTGAATTTCTCTTTTTATTTGACACGTTAGCATTTTGACTAACCGTTTGTTGGGTTTAATAGGTAAGCAGCATATTAAAATCTCTCTCGTTGTTCTCTCTAGCTCTGCCCGCAGATGAAGGCCCTCCTCTGCCATGTATGAAGTTGCGTGTCACCGTGTGCTGCGAGCCCAGTGAGTACACTCCTCTTTTCATCTGCTCTTCCTTTCATGCTCCCTCTTTGTAAACCAGGAGACTCATCTCTCTGCCTCTCTCTTCTCTACTACCAGGGCATGATATTTAGACTCCTCACCCCCACTATACTATACTATATTCCTCCTCTCTTTCTAAAGAACTGTAATGCTCTCATTCTCCATTTTTATCAAGGAAACTGAATTCATCTTTACCCTTCAGAATCTTGTATTATCTTTAACATCGTAAAATTAGATTTACCCCACTCTCCACTCCACGTTGGCTTTTAAAACTAATTGGATTGAGGTTTTTTTTTTTTTTACCATTAGTTTCCTCTCTTCTCTCCCAGCCCTCCTCCTGGTCTCCCTCACTTTCCTTCTCTCCATCTCTTTGTCCCAGTGTGAAATTCCCAGAGTTGATCTAATCCAGAGCGCGCCTAGAGTAATGTTAGTCTTCCAGTCCAGTGAGCTGCCCATTCCGGTTGGGAATGTTGCCCAGTTGCTGTGGGAATCCCTGTACAGTTGTTGGTGTGTGTGAGTGTGTGAGCATTTCTGCGTGTATGACCATTTTTCTGTGTGTTTGTCCATTCTTGCGCATGTGTGTGTGTGTGTGTGTGTGTGTGTGTGTGTGTGTGTGTGTGTGTGTGTGTGTGTGTGTGTGTGTGTGTGTGTGTGTGTGTGTGCGTGTGTGTGTGTGTGCCCCCTCATATGCTGGTCTGAGACGTCTGTCCCAGTTCCCATCCCAGTGCTAGCTGCAGGGGGCTTGTCGTGCTGACCCAGGCTGAACTAACACACACTTTTTCCAGGAAAGCTGGACGCAAGTTTCTGTGTGTCTGCGTGTGTGGGAGACCCATTCATTTAATTTCTACATGTCGTCTAACGAATACCTCCCAACCACACCGCCTTGATTAAATTCATGTCACTTTTGTGTAAAGGAAAAAAAATATGAAAAACCAGTTTAAAAAGAGCGCCATCCGTCTCGGATGAATTCTTAAATGCCATCACTGTTCTGACGCGAGACGGGGAGTAATTTACTGCGTTATTACCAGAGTGAAGGCTGATGACTTTTTTTTAAATGTTAATTATCCTGCTGTCATTAATTAGAAATACCACAGATAGTTGTTCAGTGAGAAAATGCTAATGTAGTCTTCTGACCTTCTGACAGTATTCCCAGATCAGCCTATCTGAGCCAGAAATAACCTAAATATTTGGAATCACCTGGACTACGCATGCTGGGAGACACATGCACACACACTTGACTTTACCGGTAAAGCCCATTACTTTACATTAGAAAGGCTTCCACCAAGAAAGATTCACATACTTCCATCTACTGTTTCCTTTTCTCATTTTTTTTCTCTCCCTCTCATCCTGTTCCTTAACCAAAACTAATCCCGACTAAATGTCAGGATCTCCCTCTCGTTGTCTTCCACTCCTCCCGCTCTTTCTTTCTAGTCTTCTGTCATTCCTGAAGTGGCACTAATCCTCCCCTTCTCTCTGTCTCCTCAGCTCTCTCCTCCCTTCCTCGTTTTTTATGATCTTTCGCTACTGGAGCAAAACTAATCTAGGCACCATCCATGGCAGTCTCTCACACTTCCTCCTCCCTCCCCCTTTGACTCCGCCCCGCCCCCACCCAATTCCTCCTCCACCTTTCTCTGTGTCTTCTCTATCTCTTTGTTGTATCTCCATATCTACCACACAGTTGTTCGCCGACTCCCCTGTCCTCGCTTCGCTCTATCTATGTCGTGCACATGCTGTGCGGCGAGTGCGTGGGGATGAGAATACATGAGGCCGGAGAGAGACGAGCACACGAGATGGATGAGAGTGGAGATTTAGGAGAGTTGGAGGGTCTCTCTCTCTTTCTCTCACTTTCTCTTTGACTGTCCATTAGTGGCGGTTTACCACAGCTGTTGTTGTGTTGTTCCCTGTGGTAACACCTTACATACCCTCTGGTTGCTTCCTGCTCAGGTTCCCTTTTATCTGACAGGTAGCATGGTGTGTGTGTGTGTGTGTGTGTGTGTGTGTGTGTGTGTGTGTGTGTGTGTGTGTGTGTGTGTGTGTGTGTGTGTGTGTGTGTGTGTGTGTGTGTGTGTGTGTGTGTGTGTGTGTGTGTGTGTGTGTGTGTGTGTGTGGCCCTCGGTGATGGCAGCCTCTTGTCCTTCAGCTACATCTTATCTTGTATCTAAACTTCAAACTGTGCACCTCCCTCCCCAAACTTTTTTTCTTCTTCTAAAAAGCATGTGATTAAATGGTATTTCCACGTGGGCATGCCCTGTTGTGGTTGTCTGAATTAATTATCAGAGAGTACAGACACACACACCTGCCTCACACTGGTCTGAAGGACAGAGTGATGACAGTGAGAGGGTCCGTCAGGTACGCTGTCATTGCTCCAAGGTCAGCTACCACTCGCCTGTCCCTCGGTCTCCTCTCCAGTGTGTGAATGTGTGTGTTTATCTCCTTAATTTAACCCAAGAACACAACAAACCAGGCAGGACAGATTCAGTGGTGCAGGGAGCTCCTAATGACTGTGTGTGTGTGTGTGTGTGTGTGTGTGTGTGTGTGTGTGTGTGTGTGTGTGTGTGTGTGTGTCATGTTTCCTCATCCTGGTTGTTCCTCGCAGCAGTGTAGAGCATGATTTTGGCTTTGTAGGTGTTGGTTATGTTTTTTGGCGTAGCGATGTGTGTGATGATGTTTATTTGAACACTGTCACGAGTCATGCCAGAGAAAGTGCTTTGCCGAAAGGTGCTTGAGCCCGTGTTGCATCAGAAAAACAAGGCTCTGAATCGTCATCAGCAGACTGGTGTCATGTAAAATCTTTGCCGCCCTGCAGCCATCTATTGCATCTCTCACCAACTCGCTTCGCCTCTCACTCCATACTTACCTTTTTCTTGCTGCAACTTCTCCCTAAAACTCCTCCTGTTGTGTTTATCCCTCTTCTTCACCTTGTCGCTCTGCCTCTCTTCCTTTCTCTTTTTTCGCCGTCCTACTGTGAGAAACCATTATAGACCAACTTCCCTCTCTCTCTAATTGATTCCCGTTCTCTCTCCTCTCTTTTCTGTCGTCGTCCCGCTGTGAGCAGTCCATTGCATTCATTTCAGTTTGCAGGGCTTCACCATTTTCCCCATTTTCTTTCTCTTTTTTTTCGGCTAGTTTTTTTATTTTTTTTATTTCTTACATCGCTGTCCTCCTTTACCCCCTCCCCTCTCTCCCAAATACCTTTTGTACCCTCTGAACTTGATACACACAAGGACACAATACGAACGCGCTCACGCACACACACACACACACACACACACACACACACACACACACACACACACACACACACACACAAACACCGCTTGCCCAGCCAAGCTCTCTCGGATCCTAAACTCAACACTCAAAATTTGACTTTAACCGCTTTCGTCAATTCGCGTTTTTCGTTTGCGTTTTTTTCCGCCTATCGCATATTTTATTTTATTTTTAGTAAAGTGCTAACAGTCAGGGTTGGTTAGCATTAGCTCCTTTGTGTGTAAAATGGCGGCATAAGAGGAGAGGTGGGATGGTGGAACAGTGCCTGTCTCTGCAGGGGCGTTCTGCCTACTGGAGACACACACACACACACACTGCACTGGCATGCACACACACACACACTCACACACTTAGCCATGGTTGTGCATGTACAGTTACACATGCTGCATGTTTCTGACTGCAGTGCAGAGACGACACTGTTTTTGCAGTCACGCCACCATGGACGCCATTTTGTGGCGGAGCTCACCAAGACTGAAATTATGATGTTGACACAAAGTCGTGGTCCTCAGTGTTTTTTTTTTTTTGTGCAAATGATGTGATTATAGACTGATCAAAACACGCATATCACACACAGCCGGGTAAACACAAGGCATTTAACGTTTTAGTTTCCAAATTCGGTGTGGCGTTGCGCGCACACACACACACACACACACACACACACACACACGTGTGCTAATTGATGCTTTTCAGTAAAGTGTTTTTCCTCTTCCCAAGTAAATTATAAGTTTGATTTTAAAATTTCATAATATAGTCCTTTTTTTATTGCTTCGTTTGCTGCATCCAAAATATCCACAGTAAAAGACTCACTAAAGTCAAGGAGTTGAGGTTATAAAACCAGATTTTTCTTTTAAATGACATGTTATTTTGTGTTTTATTATTTAAATGTTTTTGTTTTTTTCATTAAAATCATACATATACTGCTGATCAACGCAAAAGACAGCTAATTAATAAAGATTCTTTAGTTGTTAAATTGCATTAAAACATGGGTTAATGGCAGAAATGCTAAATTTTTCATAAAAAACTTACATAATGATGATTTTTATTCTATTGTGTGTATGTAAGACAGTGCTATTTAAAGCCTGAAATATCTGACTATTTCTCTTTTGTGTTTGTAGGGAGAAAATCAAAGCAAACGGTTACATCCACATACACACTCAGATGCACACACACCGCCTCAGTCAGAGGCCCCGACCCAGCATGCTATTTAATGCTTCGTTAACTCCTAGACGGTCGTTAGTTGTACAGGACCTGGGAGTAATTTAGTGTCTCATGTCTGTCAGAGCGACATGTTGCTACAGAGACCTGTAGGTATGGGGTGCATATTGCAGACAAACACAATGTTTCGACACTAAGCCCTCATTAATAAAACCTTTCTCCCTCTGTGTGACTGTAGAGCAGATGAGCTCAGAGTGTCCCATTTCCTCTCCCATAATCCCTCAGTCGCAGTGGGATGTGAATAGGTGGTAGTTTTCCTGGAGACATCAATACACACTTTGTCTTTGTGTGTGTGTGTGTGTGTGTGTGTGTGTGTGTGTGTGTGTGTGTGTGTGTGTGTGTGTGTGTGTGTGTGTGTGTGTGTGTGTGTGTGTGTGTGTGTGTGTGTGTGTGTGTGTGTCTTTGAGGTTGCACTGTCATAGATGGGTTCAAGGCTGTATCGATTTAATAACGGCTGCAATTGTGCAGCCTCATCCCCGTTCCCTGACCTTTCTCTCTCACTATGTTACACGGCGGTTCCTTTTTCCGAGAGGTTTTAACCATATCGGCTTTTTATTCTCACCACCTGTATTTTTGTTCCTATTCCTATTCTCTTCACCAGCTCTCCCACCCCTCCCTATCCCTTCATCCCACTCATCCTTCCCTCCATTATTTCCTTTTAGTCCGCCCCCTGCTGAGAAAGTGACGTCCAGACACAAACACCCCCCTATCCCGTCTCTTTCTCTCCCTCCCTTTTCTCTTTGTCTGACCTTGTTTCAATCTTTCCAACCTTCTTTTTTTTTTTTTTTTTTTTTTCACCATACTTTCTCACTCGGATCTCCCCTGCTCTCTTTCATCTTCTGTCCACTTCTTGGTTTCGCTCTGTCATTTTGAGCTTTCGTGTGTTTTTTTTCCCCCTTTTTCATTTCCTGTATCCCCTCTGTATAATCTCGATCATTCTTACTCCTACTAATTTACATAACACTATCTTTTCCTGTTGCCATGCTTCTCAAGCGCTTTTTTTATCCGACCTTTAAGAGAATTTGCATAGGGGACATATTTAGGGTTGCGCAGCCAGTCAGTACTAATTTTTCATGGCGTAAGGCTTTGAGTAATGGTAAATACCTTCCCTTGGTCATTTGTCTGTTTCTTGCTCCTTTTGTTCCAGAAAGCAGTAGCTTTACTGAGAAAGTTAAGCACACAAAAATGACTAATCAGCAACTTGTTTCTTTGCCTCAACTTTATCTATATCTTCTCTCTGTGCTCTCTCTCCTACTACAGCATCAGAGGGTTCAAAACAAATACAAGGTGAGATGCAACATTTCAAACCCAATTTATTCTTAAATGCAGGCGTCTTTATGATGTTTTCTCTGCCCATCTGTCTCAAATTCAAGTTCAAATGTGGTTCACTTGCATGACGTTTATTATAACAAGAACATGGCACATCATCTGTATGAAAACATGACGGTGAGAACCTACATACAAATCTACTTTAATTAATCAGTCATGCAAATTAGTCAAATGGAAAATGCTCCACCTGTTCCTCTTCTGGGAAGTTTTTCCTCAAGATATTGGAACCTGGCTGCTGCGATTTGCACCCATTCAGCCACAAGAGCGTTGGTGATACAGAGCAATAAGACTCGCACTCTGCATTCCAATTCATCCCAAAGTTGTTCTACGGCTACGCCAAACTTAGAATCCAAGGACCTTCTATAACGTGTCACAAAGTTAGGAGGCATACCATTGTCTATAATATCTTTATATGTTGTAACCTTATAATTTTCATAATTTGCAATTAAAGTGGCTAGCCCAAGCTGTTGAAAAATGGTGCAGGCCAAACGTCAGGTACACCATTTCATTCATAAAGGTTCCTTCTCTCTTCCAGTAACTGTAGGTGAAAGCAGAGGCTCCATCCTGAGGACGGCTTCACCTCCACTCCTCCTCACCCTCGTCCTCTTATTGCTGACTACCTGACTTCCTCATCCGTCCTCACCGCTGACCTCGCACCCGTTCTCCCCCAGATTGGGAGATTGTTTTACTCAGAAATTAAGTACACAATGCAATCTACACTCTGACAGTGAATGACGCAATGCAATCTATGCTGAACTACTGCAAATGACTCGTATTACCTTGTGGCTGGTTTACCTGTGAAATTCCAGAAAGAATCTGTTTCTTCTCCAGAATGTTACTCAGGGACCGACGCGCTGAATCACAGTGATTCATTTCTTGTTGTTCTTTTTCTTGCGCCAGTTGTGTAAGCGGTAACACAGAATAGTACACACAGAGCTAGGCCTAGTCATAAGACTCAGAGCCCACTCTGATGTCAGAAGAACAATGACTCTGCCAGGAAGCAAGTTTTCCCCTTTTTCATCTCCGTTTCTCATTTTTTACTTATTGTGTTGTATTTGCTTCTTTTTGAGAACCTGCGTTGTGTTAAAAAGTGGCCACATAAACACAAGCTACTGTACTGAGTGGTTCAGGTTGGAGGTCAGTCTGCTTTATTTCTCTACATCGTGATACATAAATAACTGACACATTTTCACTGTTTCAGTTGCATCTGATTAAGATAGATGTGTTTAAAAACAGTTTTTAACTAATTAGATTTAGGAAATAAAGGTGTTTTTTAGGAGCAATTGGGCAATATTCTGGAATCATCAAGCAGGGCTGCTGCGCCCCCTACTGGGATCAAACTGGTTGAACTGGAGTTGGACTGGGATGGCCATGAACTGGACACATAAGCTGGACACTAGTGCTCTATCGTAATAATGGGACCTGGGACAGAGTTTGTCCTCTCTGATTGGACCCCCCTGTTGTTCTGCCTCCCCACCCTTCTCTCTGCTTCGGAATAAAGCACAGAACAAAGGGGTTTATGGGTAAATGGAGAGCATCGGCTCGCCTCGTTCCACTGAACACACTGCGGACCACTGAGGAGGCTGATTGGTGAACAACCAGGTGTGCAGATATGCACACATGCTTTTTGTTCCTTTTTGTTGTTTGTTTTTTACACAGGATCCTTGATTTTAGGTTTTACTGTATAGTTAATATATTCTACAAAATTAGATGTATTAACTTCATAATTCAACATTTTATTAGGAACTGATCTCTGAAATTTAAGTGCAAAAATCTGACATACACAATGACTTATATTCTGGATATATATGCATTTGCTGGTATTTTCAATTTGCTCTGCTACAGTGTAGTTTCACAAATTCAATGTGATTATTGCCAAACATTTTTTTAAGAAATTGTTCAAATTGACTGTCATAGATTAAGAAAATATCATCTATTAATCGATGAATTAACAATTCATTGATTTTTTTTTTTATTGAAATTCGAGATAATGTAGGTGTGTATTTTTTATTGAAATTAAATTAAGTTTATATATTTATAGTTACATAATTTCCCTACAATTTGAGTGACTTGAGCTCCGAAAATCTATAGTTTAATTGTTTCATTTATTGAACAATTTATTCTATCTTAAAACAAATACCACATTGTTAGCACTTCTGTATGCTGTAAGTCACACCAGTCATGCTATTTTTTAAAGTCATGTTTTTCTTAAGTTTATTTCCTAAATGGGTGAAAAAAACTAAGTTTTAAGATAAAAAATAATTTCAAAGATGTAGACTTTTACAATCACGTACAACTAGGAATTTGTTTTTCATTTCTTTACGTGTGTATAACGTGTTCTGCTTTCACATTTTAGTGAAGAATGTAGCTTCTTCTGTGAAGAGCCAACTGCAATCTGAGCCTTTTTTTTGTATGTGGCAAGACAACAAAAATAAATGATTGCATTTTAACGCTTTGAGTCGATTTGTCATTTAAACTTTTAGAAGTATTGATGTTTTATGCAACCGCGCGTCTCTGTGAAAACACACACACGACTTTATTTGCGGAACACATACGTCAAGTGTAATACTTTCGATAAGGAGACTTCAGGGACTTGAAATGACCTTGTGGTGCAAGAGGCCATTGTAATGTGAGTAACTTAGTGGAATATTGAGCTGAGTTTTTATCTCTGGGCAGCCAAAGCCTGATAAGACTCCAATAGACTCCCGGTATTAAAAGACCCTGAAGCATCATTGCAATACATCAACCTTACAGTAGTAACTGTATTTATTTTCAGTGAGGGGGAATACAGAGCAAGAGGTGGTGTTTTTGTTTTGTACATATAGAAGTGTACATCCAGATGAGCTGTAAATGTATTTCCATTTATGTAGGCTGTAATGTAGAGCCTCTTGTGAAGCCAGAGAGGCAATTTCCTGGATAATATGGCTAATGCTTCTATTTCATGGTTTATGATCTCTTCTGATGACATGTTTGTCACTGTTGAGGCATGTTATAAGCTGGCTTTGATTTTGACCTTCACGAAGAAATTTCCAAAGCCTATGTTTTCATTCTGTTTCCATTGTGAATGATGAAGTAAGCATACTGAAGTCAGCAGGGCGATACTCTCAGACTGGTGGTAAAGGAAGCCTGTGTCCACTTCCATTTTATGTGTGAAAAAACTGTACGGTTGTTTATTCCCGCAGAAGCAAGCACAAACCAACGCTTTTATGTAATAGTGTGATAGAGTTTTTTATGTTTTATCTTTGATTCCAGACTGGGAAGATTGTTCAAGCATTTCCTAACGTTTCTAATATTTTCTGAATGCATTGGAACTTGACAAAGTTAATGGTTTTAACATGTCTGCTGTGCATCAATGTGCTAAAGCTGGAACTAAACTCGCTCACCAAAATAAACATCATAATTATGGACAGATGTTGCCATATTATATAAATTTAGAAGATCATGAAAATCCCACGTCAAAGCTTCCTCAGAGGCTCTCTGGGGCAACTGGGATCATAAACAATTTCTGGGATGACAAATTTAGTTTTTAACTATCTGTCTGACTAAAAAAAAAAACAATCCTTGTTGCATATCCATATTGCAGCTCTCCTTTTCCACCAATGGCACTGTAATTACACTGTATCATATTTCTACACAGCAGGTTCTTTTGCCACAAGTTGGCCTATATTTAATTGGACATCGGCTGAATATTTAAGGCTTGGATTGCCTGTGTGGATTACATCTTCAGAGATACAATCCTCTGGTTATTAATAGAAGCAAACGATGCCTATATAGTTATATTGTAATTACTTGAATAAAGACTTTTTATGGGCACACTCACAGGTCAACATATTTTAGGGGTTGTGATAAATTATTATTAAATTCTTTAATGCATTTTACAGTAGAAAATGTACCTGCTTAAATACATTCAAAGATATATTTTTTGCTGTATTTGTTAAATCAATCAATCTATCTTTTATTGGTTTCAGGGTAACATGTTTTTCCTTTTGTTTTAGCGTTCAGGTTTAGTGAGGAGGAGTAGTCTTGGACACGTGTGTCTGGAACCTTTCCTTGAATTTTGGAAGGATGTTTTCACAGTTACGCGTTTCTCAGTGTGTAATCAACACCTTGATCAGTAGCGTTCATCGACCTGTGTGTATTTCACAAACTTCAGAATCAAGGTGAACTGAGGTGAGAGGGCAGCCCTGTTGTAGGAAGTGTCCTTCTGAAAACTTAAGATCACGTGGTCTTTAAGAAAATTTGTGTTGGCTTTTTATTTTTATTCTATTGAAGTTACAGCATCCATAATCCTCTGGGAGGTGAAGCGATACAAGGCCAAACTGGCTTTTATTGTACATTTTCTCTTTGGAAGCATTCATCATGTATATTTTAACAAAAACATCCAAGAATAGTGAAGAATATTATGCAGTCAGCACTGAAATTTTACCTTAAATATGTTATTCTAGGTAAGCTAAATCTTGTTAAGATCCTGTATTTATTTTTGATGCTGTCATTAATGGATTTCTTGACTACTTTTGCGGTTTCGTTTTCACAGAGTTAGGGCGATACAATTTATTGACTAGCAGAGCCAGTTAGAGGTTTCAAGGGTGCCAAAACCCCCTGATTTTTCCAGCTCACTAGTCTAATGTTTAGTTGTCATTTCTGCCAACTTCCAAAATCTTTTTGCATCAGGAAATGTGACTGAATCACAGTTTGAAATCTCCTGATCCTCTCAAACAGCTCTGGACATAAAGCATCTTCTAGCATGAACAAGCAGAAGCTGTGAGAACAGGAACAAATGTCTTGTCCTGGTATTTTCTGTTGGGGACCATCACTCCCATATATCAATAAGCAGCATTGCTGTGTTGTTTTCTCCTCAAAGTAACATCTGAGCTGTGTGTGCATTCCTGCAAAACAGCTCCTAACACTCTGAAGATCAAGAACTTGGTTAAAGTCTCCACAAATCAGCCAAATGTCACTCAACATCTCTTGCAAATATTGCGTCAACTTTTTCAATACTTTATAATCAGATACAGTATATATATTTCCCCGGGTGAATATTTGACCCTTCATGCAGTGGAGAGTAAAAGACCGACTTAAGACGTGACAGTAAATCTGTGAAGCAGACCCTCCATATAAACTCCTTTAGAGTCTTCAAAATCCAGTTTAAGAACAGCCCTTTTATTTATTCATGGAGGTTTCACTTCACTTGTTTTCCCAGTGACACATCTAGGAATAATTTCAATGGCCCTGCTGATCATATACCATGCTTTTTATATATATATTGAAGTAAAACAGTAATAGTTGCTGTGCAACCACAATTGTAGAAAATATTGCCTTGATTCGAGAACTCAACTGTGTTTGTAGTCATGATACAGATGCAGAAACCCTAAAGCTTTAAAGCTGAAGTAAGCTAAATATTTATTATGACTTTATTAGTTTAAAAGTTTGACTGTAATAATGACACTAGACGAACAAAAACTTTGTAAAAAAAAAAATCACATATTTCAAATAATTGATCAACTTGGAGATTCAAAATGTCGCCTGAAATCATTTGAAATAAATCAGTCAATTGAAATAATACATTCATTCCTGAAAATGCCACAACACAACACATACAGCTTTGGATAAATCCGTTTTTCTTTTTAACGCTACATTTGATTATATTTATACAAAGTGATTCACTGCATCATTTACAATGAGAGTTCTGTTGGAAGCAAAAGAGACAACACGTGTTCCCCGATCAGGTTCCATGTGTTACTTAGTGTATTTTATGTGAGACTTTGGGTTGTGAAAGCCTCTGAGGATTATCATTGAATAATTTTGCTGCCTTGATGAATCGGTGTGCTATTTAATTTCCAGGTAATGAATAATAGTCAGTGCTTTTATTTCCTCTTTGGGCATAAGCATAAGTTTGTTTGTTCTAAATAAATTCTAAACTAACCGCGTCTGCTTGGCCCACTCGTGTTCACATCCTTCACACGTGACAGGCAGCCAATAACAGCATCATTATTTCTTCTGTGTGCTCACAAAGCAGGCACATCCAGTGTGTCACGCAAACTGTGATGAATGTGGATGGACCGGACTACGAAGGAAGGAAAAACACACACGTATAAACTGTTATGGTGCCGAGCTCCAGCAAGAGCACTTGTCAACAGATAAAACGACTAACACATTTTTTGTGAATGTGCTCTCGTTCAGATCCATTTATTTCACATTTTGTACATAAACAAAGGACGCTCTGAAAAGCATTGCAACTTTTTAAGGATGACCAAGATATCATCTGTAGAAAGATTATTCCCATGCCTGATTTTGGATACTTACATTGATTCATACATTACATTGGCTTCAGAAAAGTCTGACTTTATGGATGCAGTACTAATCTTTAATAACAAGAATCAGTTGACATTCGCCGGGCCTTTCTAGTGTTAAACATCTCTCATCTTTCTAACACCCTTCACCATGTTTGAAATATGGCTGTTGAGTGCAAATGAGCTCCAGTTGAGTTGAGCTGAGCAGTTTTCAGCTTGCTGGTTGAAGTTTCACAGACCCTGGCCCTTTACATTAAAGCAAGCTCGCTGCGGGTAAGGCATTTCTAAATGTATACCATGTGTGCGGTTGCAAGCAGGGGGTCTTGGTGCCGTGTACCAGACCGCGAGCTGTGACAAACTCAGGATTATGAGACTGGCTTTTATTTGAACACACCAAAACCAGACACAGACGAGTTAAAGTCAGTCACACTTCACGTGGCAGCCGAGCAAAGCAGCCTCCTTCCTCATTCTCCTCTCCTTCCTTCCTTTCTTTCTCTCTTACTTTCATCCACTTTTAATGTGTGACACTTTGATACTGAACATCCTATTTCCTGTGTTCTGGTCGGTTGGCTTTACATGCAGATGGGTTGGGAATTTGCATAGACTCAAAGGTCTCCCTTCTCTCCTGATGCTTTCTGACAACGGCGTGTCTATTCATCCTCTGTGTTAAGCGTCCCTCCGAGGACATCGCCTCAATTGCTGTCTCATGCTACTTCAAGTCTCGTTTTACACTGCAGGAACTGATGAGGAATTGGATTAGGAAGATATTCCTTTAGAGAAAAGCATCACAGTCACCAGGGCAGGCATCTGAAAAGTATAGTTCACTCCAATATCAAAGCTTGTTGCATGTTTTTGTACAAAGTCAGATACCAAGTCATGCTGAGATCATATCACACACACTGTTAACTCTGTGGATTCTGTTTTACTTAAGAGTCCCACCTGGGAGATTTGAAGAAAATAACTGATCACCCCAGTTCTTCTTATCCTCACATCACCTTTAGTGGCATACTTCCACCAGCCGACCTACAATCTGTCTTTGGAGAGCCAATTAAGTTTGAATATGCACAGGAGGAAAAAGAAATAGCGCTTTTCTTTTCTTTTTTATTCCTGCTTGCTCCACTTCGTCTCAAATTACACAAAAGTTGCTGTATCGGAATTTCAGCAGTGTTTTGTTTGCGCTTTTGTAGAATTCAAACAGACCCTGTTTGAAAATCACAGCAGTGTGAAATTAAAAAAAATAAGATATTCATAAATGTGCATTTGATGACCAAACACACAAAAAAAGTATTTTAGTCCAGATACTTTTAGGCCCCTAGTCAATACCCATATCCTCCCACTTTGTAACCCAAGACGTGTTTTTCTTCCTCTTCTGGGTCAAAATCAAAACATCATTTTGGAATTCTTAAAGAGAACTGAACAAGAATCCAGAGGTCTAATGCACAAGAAAGGCAGAAAGGAAGGAAGTGGTGTGACGACTACAGTAGAGAGTGGCTGAATACAGTAGTGAAGCCAAAACAGACATGAAGGATGAAACAGGAAAGTGAGAGTGATGGAGTGTCAACTGAAAGAGGATAAAGATGGAACTGTGGAAGACAATGGAACAAAAGGACAAAGCAAATAAACTTTTAGAGAGATACACAAATGTCAAAATGAATTTAGCTACTATGGTATCATGTAGCGATAGCAAATGCAGAGGTGGAAGTGAATTCAGATCTTTTACTGCAGTATGTTGTAGCTGGTTGACATTAAACAGTTTTCTTTTTTTATTAAACCATATGAGCAGTTAAGTGGGGAGATTGCTCTTTAAGCTGCTAACTGAAATATGACGAGTGGTCACAAGCTAAAGGTTGGGAACCATAATGTATTTATGATATATGTCTTTTATGAGATAATCATGTGTTTTTTTTAATGTGGAAAATCGTGAAACGGAAACTGAAGTAACTCATAACTATAGCTGGCAGATAAATGTAGTGGACTAAAAAGTGCATTTTCTCCCTCTTGAATATGGTCAAGTAGTCAACATACCACTGAGCAATTGACATCATTCCATTGCCTATATATGCTTCGCTCTTATATAGACCAGGATTTATTGGCTACTTAAAGCCCAGTTTTAGACCATATTTTAAAAACGTCATTAAATATTAAAAAATGCAGAAAATTCTCTAACTATGTAACATAAGCACTGTTTACTCCACATTTACGTATAACTTTGTTTTGTTATATGCACAGATTCCACAGTGCATTGTTATGCTGAATGCACATTTAGTATAGTCTAATGGGTAAGTGGTTTATGCACATTTTATTAAAATTTAAGGACATCATTTAGAAAGACTAGCAATTAAAGGGTTGAACAACTGTACCTTGTATGAAACACTAGTGCCTAATTGTATACTTCTGAGGAAAAGCTTGTGCAGATATGATTTAAGAAGCTCGCAGAGAGACGCGCTGCGCACCTCCTGAAAAATGTGACCAGGCACCGTAGACAGAACACAGAACTTTGATTTGATAATCAGAACCGGGAGGTGGGTATTCAGCACAAGTACCTCACATACCTCACATAACAACAACCTGATTCATTCTAGGCACAGGAAATCCTCATCCAACTCCTCCACAATTGTTTTCCCAGCTATAGAGTTGTGTTGGGCCAAACTTATATGAAACTGTTGAATCACATTTATCAAATAAATCAAAGACTGCCTAACAAAGGATTTAGGTCCAGATCTAAAAGTAATGACATGCTACTTAACTTTAAATTTGAGGACATCAAAGGATTTGTGAAAATCTACATGTCTTGCCATTTAAAGCAGAACTCAGTCAGAACTGGTAGCTACTGAAGGACTGTCAGTTCAAGTACCTTCCCCTTACATACAGTGTCAATCTTCTACAATCTATCAGATTTATTCTACACTATCATACACTATGACAACATCATACACCTGGCATCCAGCATACCTCAGAGGGCCTATTTTTTGTCTTGACACCAAAGTTACAACCATTAAATTACAATTCAGTCCATCAGCAGCTTTTCCCAAATAACTTTTTTTGGAGGGCAGTTAGTGAGATTTCTGTCCACTCCACTAACAATACTTGTTCTTGTTCGTTGAAGCCCTGGAAAATGGTGTATGCTATATGTTGTATCACTATCATTCAACGTTGGATTTTTTATCATCATGATGATGAACAGCCAAGGTCAAGAAATGCTCAAAGATGACAATGGGATATATCTAAAAATATAGATAGCTATAGATCTTATTTTTATATCATATGTTTATGTACATATGTTTTTTGTGTAGTTAAATGTTATAATATTGGCATGTTTTGAATTTATAAATCACTTTTATCACATCAATTTTTAATACAAACAATTGTTTATATAATTACATTTGTATTATATACAGTATATATATATATATATATATATATATATATATATATATATAATTTATTTTTTTCAAATAATGATAAATTAATTTATCAATTTATTGAATGTCTAAAAGACGTAGATTAAACGACTAAGATGAACTCTAGTGAAAATAAGTTTAGTAGACTTCTAAATTCATATAATAAACGTTTATTGATCGTCCGATAAACGTCTATGTAGTCATTGAAAAGACGATGTCCACTAAACTTTAGCATGTCAACCTTCAATAACCTTAATTAAACCTCTATACAGACAATATACTTTATCAAACTGGAAACGTCCGATTGCTACTAAAGTAAAGTGTACAAGCAAAACTGAAGACCTATGGTCAGTATTTGAGTAGACCAAAATGGAATTAGATGCTTTCAAGAAGAAAGTCAATTTGGCCTATTGCCAGTGGCTTACTTGGAGAAAACAACACCATAAAAGTTTATTATGAGTAAAGTAACATACTGTAGGAGGTTGTATCAATAAAGTCGAATTACAGCAATATATATTAGAGAGAAACTTGACTATTTACTTACCTATAACCTGCAAGTAGAACAAAGTTTGGTCACACACATAGTTGCCCACTTCAGCCACACTTCAGGAGTATAATTTTCTTCCACACAAATATTCCAGACAATGCCCCGGTGTTGTTGTTGTTGTTTACCACAAGACCAGAACACACACCATTACATATCCGCGATTATGAAGCCTCTGCTCATTGCCTCTTTTATTACTGTTATTATTAATAAATCAAGCAAGCCGTGAAGCCCGGACAGATAAGTTAGGGGGTATGGGTGGGGGGGCCGGGCTGGGGGTGGTAATTGCTGGTGTAACAGTGTGTGCTACCCCGCGGTGGCCTCGTAAGCGACCCGCTTTATTAGATCGGCCGGTATCGATCCTCGCTGCGCGGCGTTGACTAATCTGAAGGCGGGGGAGAAAGAGAGAGAGGGAGAGAGGGGATCGATGAGCTTGGATTCAATCATGTCTGGAAACAGAGAAGGTAATTCATTGTAATCACGTGTGCGAAATGGGGGGAAAAAGTGAGAACAACGCGCCCGTGAGGTGGTGAAAGAGAACTGCAACATTAGGGTGGAGGTTTTCCGGTGAAGAGATGCTCAGTTGAATAAGCAGCAGTCTGAAAAAAATGTATTTTCAGGGAGACAGATGAGTCAATACGAGCCTGTCGCTTAACCTTCAGTAGTCTGTCCATGCTGCTGCACGCTGAGTCTCTAAAACCGGTTTGTCTCACCTTGACAGAAAACCTTTTCCCATTATTAATTTGTTTTTACTGGATTAAGAAATAAGACAAATAGATTCACGAATGAGATAAATCAAGAGCAATATTTAAAGCCCTGCATGCTGCCATCTGTATGCGAGACTGAAAAAAATAGTAACAGGACAATGGATGAGGATGACACAGATTTATGTTTTATTCAACAGCACAGAGAGCCATTACTTAAGCTGAAACTCACATGTATAAACAAATAGCACACTCACGCACACAGACCCATTCTGCAGATATTCAGCAAATATTCACATGACGACTTGATAAAAAAAACTGTCATGTTTTCATGTGTGCAAGGGGTGGAAAACCAGGCTCGATCAGCAACAGGTGACACGGTGAGAAGCGAGACCGCATCAGGCACGGGAGTTTCGCTCCTCTTCTTCGTTCTCCAGTAGGTAGGCCGCCTTGTACCGCGTCACCCCCCTCCCATCCACCATCTGGAGGGAAATGTTTCGACAGGTGTTGTCCATACTGCCAAGTGAGGTGTACCTGCAGGTTGATGGAGACGTTTAAGACCAAGAATTCGGCACTGTGGTGTTGTGAATAACGGAGGATAAAGAAAGGGTTAAAGGTTGGAATGCATTCTTACCCTTTATCATAGAGGATACAGTAGGGAACATATAACGTCCTCAAGAACGACCAGATGTCATGATACGTCCAGTCCTGTAGAGTGTTGCAAGACATCAAATGTGATTGGTTTGTGATTGATTCACAATTAGTTCAAATGAGGATCCCTTTGAGATGCATTAATGTGATGAAGGGCAACATAAATGATCGTATAATGAGATCAACTGGTGTGCTTCTTCTGTATGCAACGTTTGTACTATTGCGGCTGTCACAGCATGATCGTTAACAGCCAGTCCAACAGTATTTGCCATTTCTAAATCCATTATTAAATCCAAAATAAACATCTATTGACATCTATTCTTCAGTTAACCTGAGCAGATGAAAGAGCGACAACATCAGACGTTGCTGCCTACATAAGATGGACTCGTATGGTGTCATAAAAACCTCCAATAACTTCTATTATGAGAAGCTTTTGATGTTAAATATTTGTTGAGAATGTGTCACAGAGGTGTTGACATCCATCACCAATTTGTTTTGGGGTTATATTGGATAGTTTTATATTGTACAGGTGTACTGAGTGTTTGTGTGTAAGAGGGGTGCAAAATATTCATATCATCTTTTATAGTCATTACTGCGGGGCTGTTGAATTGCATCAAACTGTGCAGGTGCTCTGTTATTTTGTTCACAACCTGTAGATCTGCACTCTGAAACTTCAGTCAAGATGACAAATAACATTAAGTGTAACAAGGGGAGATTGCCTGGCTGGAGCAGTGAAAACAGATTTGTATTACCAGTCAAAAAGCAGTTTTTCCTCAACAAATGTGGGGACACTGAAGGACAGCGATTGGTTTTTATTCTTTTAAATGAATGTCTGCAAGTGCTCTTAAAATCAATCATTTTCACTTATAAGAATTGGTTGATTTTGTCTTTAAGTGTGTTCTCTTAGATCCTCTCACTTTGTGCTCTGTGACACCAAAGACAGGAGAAATACAAAGACTTAATAAAACTTGTGTGTCTCACCAGTAATGGGTTGACTCTCATGTAGTCTGGCCAGCCGGGGTCAGTGGGACACATGGCCGCGAGTGTGTGTGAGTAAGGGTCACTCCTCCTGGTTCCCATAAGGACAGCTTTCAGCTCCGGCCTCCTCTCCTGCACCTCGCTAAGCGCCTGCCGTATACTACCCTCCACAGAGAATATCTCCAAGTCATATCTGCGGGAGAAACAAACCCATTTAATGAGTTGTGGGGGATTTTTTTGACAAGATAAAATAAATGAATAAATGAAACTACATGAATCTGCCAAAAGCAATCAGCTGAAATGTGTTTATTAACAGTATGCAACATGGTGGACTGGTGGTTGACCTTTTTATCGTGTCCTGAAGGAATCTCTCCATTTCTGGAAATGGAGAGACAATACGGATATAGAGGGCTTTCACCTTGTCTTTACCATCTGGGTATCGTCTGAGATTGACAGAAGGAGAGAAAAAAAAAAAGATAAGCGGGACACAGAAAAAGATGAGATGTTTACCATTATCACTATCTCCCACTATCTATCATTACAGGTCAAGAAATGTCCAAACAGTAGTCCGTCTCATTCTAGCTGCTGCTCACTTCCTTCTTCTTTTACTGTCTACAGCGATGCCCCGCTGTTCAGTCGTGGCATCATTATGTTTTTAATTTGACTCTCTTCCCTCAGCTCATTTGTTTTTGTACCGTTTAATTCAGCCCTTCCACTAATTGTCTCACTCTGCTCCTCTCCCCTCCCGTTACCGTTTCATTGCTGCGTAATAGAGATGGAGCAGCGCTGTGCAGTCTTTGCCTCCATTGAAGCCGATGCAGACTTCCTCCGTCGAATACTGATCCAGTGCAGCCTCTATCGTTTTCAGCGCGGACAGAACTTTCTCACCCAAAGGTGTGCCTGCGGGGCATGAAAGCAACAGCAGGCGGATGTTTTACAGTGAGTGTGGACAGCTATAATATAAATAATCACTCATTCTTATGTCGAATTCAGAGAACAAATATCGTTATGACATTCTCTGTTCAGTCTCATGCCAGTTATATTATTATTATTTTTTTATAACTCACTATGATTTTACGATAATTACTTTAATCTTTTTGCTTCCTTTATTGGTCCCGATACCCATGTAAAGATTAAGAGTTCTCTGCAATATCCACTTTATATTAAGTTGACTTTGTTTAACTTTCACCTTCCACCCCCCTCTGCCCTCTCTCCCCCCTCACCGCTGTTGGCCAGTGTGTACACCTCAGCAGTGGCGATGGACACCGAGTCAGTCACTAAGGGCACCACGCTACCCTTAGGCAGCTCGTCCAGCAGCTGTGCCCGGGCTTTGTCCACCTCCTCCTGGCTATCCGAGTCCAGGACCAGCCGGACTCTGTGATAGTTGCTCAACCAGTCGGGGTAGGAGCCAAGAGCCACCTTCCGACCCCAATCAGCCTGCAGTTTCGTCAGCACAGGGGCGATCTCTGTTTCGTCTGCATCCACAAACACCTAAACGCAAAGATATCGGGTTATAAAAACTAATCCAAATGGATTTGTAAATGATAGATATGGTCATGGTGTTACCTCACGGGTGTGAAAAGTGGTCCCTGAACTGGCAAAGAGGTGCTCCAGCCCACTGAAGGCCCCCTCCATCAGAGACGGGACCCCAGGAAAGATATACACGTTACGCACGCTGACCTGGGAGAAGATCATACGTCATATACTGAAAGAATGTATACTGACCCGCTAGTAGTGACGTTTGAATCTCAGCCAACACAAATACTTGCAAGCGTGTATTCCTTAACACTGCCGTTTTCTGCAAATGTTCAATGTCATTTTGCCCACTTTTCACTCCTGCAGTCTCTGCTAAGCAGTTGATGTTGCAATCTATCTTTCAAAATAACCCCAGAACAGGATGCAACAGAGAGAGAGTGTGACTGTGAGTCCGGATAGTTGTGTCAGCTAAACAAATCAGCTTTAACATAAGGATGCAGGCAGTCAGTACGTGGAGGGTCCTGATCATTTATACCTACTCTAGTGTTTGATAACGGTTGTAGCTCGATGAAGGAACTAATCCTCCTCCACGCTGCCTTCACTCACCAGCGGGTAGCGGAGCAGTTGTCCAGTCTGAGGGTCGGTTCCGTAGTTGAGATGGGCCGAGCGAGGCACCATGGCCAGCTTCATGGCGGCACTGTTCTTTTCGGCCACCCCGAAAAATTCCTCAACCAACTGGGCAAGCTCAGGGTGGGTGTACAACTCCTCTTGGAATGCCATGGCAACACTCTCGAAGGTGACGTCGTCGTGGGTGGGGCCTATGCCCCCTGAGGTGATGAGGTGTGTATACTGAGGGGAGAGGAGGGCCACCTCTTTGGCGATGACCTCCTGTATGTCGGGTATGACCGTAATGCGCAGCACGGACACTCCGAGCTTTCTTAGCGCTCGTGTCAGAAAGGCACTGTTTGTGTCCAGTGTGTGACCCTGTGAGACGAAAGAGGAGAAAGAAAACGCTCAGTCACAGCGAGCATGTTTTGAGACATGACATTGGATAAAGACTTCATGTTTAAATCATGATCACGTCACGTCAAAAAGTAGCAGTGAACTTGTCGTTTGAAGACAGAGCACTGCTGCCACATCAAATAACCATCACAAGGTTTTTCCTGGCGATATACAATGTGGATCCCGGACAGACAGCTGAGGCATACTGATGAATTAGAGTGTCACGTTAGGATGCATATTCACGCAGTCAAGTGTGCAGATTTAGCAGAAGAATAGTGAGGGGTTTATTTGGATTTTCTCAAGTCCACAGACGTTCAAGGATTCTCTGTGGGATGCCGTCAATCAGACAAATACAGCTTAGCCGCACAACAAGTACAATCACCTTGAGTATCTCATCTCCGATGATGAGAATGGCTGCAGTGGGAGCATCCCCGTTGGCTGCAAAGGACGGACTGGATTGGTTGTTTGTGGACATGGTTGCTTTAGAGAGATGCGCCGCCAATTTCCTCACACGCACCACTGCTCTACTCAGTTTGGGAAAAGCAAGGCTAGAAGACACAGGAAAAATGCTCACTCTTCATTTTGCTCTTTAAGCAGGTATGCTTTGTTTACTTTTTATAAGTGCATTCTAAATATATACTTGTATTGCTTTTGTGATGACTCATACTATAAGTGAAGTTCATTTTGAATCTTACGTCAACATGAAGCATCCATATGGAGTATCCCAAATTGTTTCAATACAGTTTAGGCCTTCTTCTCCTTCATAACTTGTCTCCTACCAGGGAGTATCTTGGAAGAGACATGAGAAAGAGCAAATTAGACAAAGAAAGAAGTGGAAAATTAGAAGAAACCATGAGCGATTTGTGGATTTGGGCAGCACAGACTAAAAATGACTTCCTATTAGTTGTCTCTTGACATATGTCAACAGATTAAAGTACTGATGAGTTGCATTAGAGATATTGCACTGGGATTATTTTATAATAAAGGTATCGCTGTGAAACGTATTCTAATTCTGTTTAATAAGTCTATTACTTGTACTTTCAATAGTGTATAGTTAGACCCAAATGGCCACATATGCATCAATGACACTGAAGGTGATACAACTTCCTACTGGATAGCCAAGCTATAAACTGCTGACATTGCAAGTGTGGTCTGTCTACATGTAGTCTGAAGCAGATGTGATTTACAAATTGGCTGGCATGGAAATGCAGTGAAGACTTGCCAAGATAATTAGGTAAGTGAGGAAGCTGGATCAAGAATCTGAGTTCAGCAGTCAAAGCAGGTCACGTGAACATTCAATACCGGTAGTTATATCTATCCCTCTGTATCTCTGTTTGTGTTCTATGTGAAGGACTTATAGGAGGTACAGGAGCATATCGTTCTCTTCACTTAACTGCACATTCTGTCGCGTGACAAAGTAGTGAAGTTAACCTCATGCACATTCATAAAAAATAAAAATAAAAATATCACAAATGATGGCTTATTGTCAATAAAGCGCCTGGTAACGTTAGCTACATAAGTCTCCTTGCTATCGTTCGGTTACTTAACCCGTTGTTTGCGTCACTAGCTTCAAGCAAACGTTAGCATTCAAGTACTCTTTCATGATAGATTATATTCTGTCTGTATAGCCGATTTCTCTCCACTGTCGCACACTGAGAAGAAACAAAGTATATTGTTTCTATAATGTTGGAAACCAAACGGAGGCAACTTACTCCTGAGTCGCATATGACCTCGTTGCGTATCCAACCGTTCGAGGGTACATGCATCGAGAGTACATGTCACTCAAACCACTTTTCGTGAGCTGTCCAATCACAGATAAGAACGGGTTTCCAGAGAGGTCCGACAGCCAATCAGATTTACGGAATTCTGTTTTAACGGTCAGCCTTTATGTACGCGGAAGTAACCCGCTCGTCGCAGAATGAGTAATTACGACGCGAGCAGTATGTGTCCTTTGGACAAAGTAACGAATGATAGGCTGATCAGAACAGTACCGACAACCTGTCTATGTGCAAGTGTTCACTTTGCACCATCTTCACCATGGGTGGCGTACAGCAGAGTAATAAGACCTACGAAGACATTGTTGTCTTCTTCTTTACTGTTAAAACATAAGCGATGAACGTCACTGTGACTCGTCTGCCTCTGCTGGCTGGAGGAGACGAGATCCGATGATTGAACCTCCTCCACCGTCCTAATGTCATGATGTTAGTGTGTCTCGTCTAGAGGTGGCGCATGTTGGCATGTCTACAACAGCGACTGTGGCTCCGCGGCTCTGCATCTATTGAAACTGCATCTATTGAAACAAAGTGGAAGGTGAATTGCTTGTATTCCACATTACTTTATTGTCTTGAGAATACACAGGTGGTTTAGTGTATATAAGGAATAAAGGAACGCATTGAAGTTCTGTGGGTGGTATCAATCATGCAAAGCATACTGCACAAGCAGTGCATTTATGCCCACTCACCCGGATACTACCAAACAGTCATTTCAAGCAAGCAACTGTCAGAACATTTAAGTTTAATATCATATTTCCATGATATTAAACAATATGGTTATTATTATTACATTTTTTTAAGTTTTGCAGATATGGTAAGTCTGCAAATACAAGTATATGGACGCCCTTTTCTGCTAGGAAAAGAAAATAGAAAAAGAAAGTTAATTAAATTATATCATGACACATATTCATGATAACTCAAAATAATTAAATAATAATAATAATTTTGATATAAGTGAAAGTCATGAGATATGTCAATATATAGGCCTATACTACATATATCATTTGAAACAATTACTTATCTTATGTAATTGTTTTAGAGAGACTTATCTCACAGATAATATATTTTGAAAATCAAATGGCCTATTGGACATAATATACAGTATGTAAATATCTATCCTGGGTACATGAGAGCTGGTCTGCAGCTATTGGGATTAAGTCAAATGTTTTCTTCATGGACATGTTTACCTGTTGATAATTTTACTGTTTTGTGTTTATACAGTATAGCTTGTACAGAGTAACTTTAAACATGTACGGCGCTTAAATATGAAAATCAAAACTCCATCAAAACAGTGCTCATGGCAATGAGAAGACTAAAGAACTAGTGAGTGATACAAGCAAGCTTTGTTTGAAACACAGAAGGACAAAATTGTTCAACTATTAATTTGGTCCACCCCATTTAAAATAGTGAGGAAG